>NC_059218.1:1860172-2085172 GCF_020615455.1 Coregonus clupeaformis
AGTTTGTGCTGGAAAGTGTTTGTGCAATCCTCCACCGATGCACCTAAGTGTGTGTATGTGTCCTAAAGTGAACCCAACATAGGGCTTTAGTCATCTCATATCCACTATCCTTAGTGTCTTGTGAAAGAGCTTGTCACACGTTCATTCATCAATATGGTAAAGGGGTCAAAGCTTTAAAGGGATAGTTACTTTGAGGTGATTTGTGCCCATAGTGTGGATTGTAGTCTTCCTTTGCCCAGCTACTTTCAGGCAAGGGAACACACCAGTCATTTGGTCATTGGGTGAACTATCCATTTAAATGCTAAAGGGTGCTTTAATTCTCGTAAAGACGACAGTGCAAACACCATTCTCTAATGCATTAACCATTACTCGGTGTGTGATTGTCACATGGAGGTTAATAGACATGTTCCCAGAACTGTGTTCCCAAATTAGGAATGGAAATATAAAGTGAGGGCGCCAGCTGGTTTTCACTGCGATAGCCTGATTGCAATGTTTTAGCCAGCCCGTGTGTGTGTGTGTGTGTGTGTGTGTGTGTGTGTGTGTGACAGCCTGATTTGAGTGTTTAAATAAGAACCCACCCAGCACTGTGATATCATCTGTATACTTTATATTTGAACTTGGCAATGAGCACCTTAAGTGTGTGTGTGTTTGTGTGTGTGTTTGTGTGTTTCTCTTGCTCTCTGTCTCACCACCAGCTGTTCTTTGATATTGTATCGCCATCATTCCTCTAGCTGTTGATACGTACACTCCAACTCATGTCCAGTCAAATCTCTCTCTCTTTCTGTCTCGTTCTCTCTATGTTTACTCTGGACTGTATCACAGTGTGTTGCCTTTTAAGTCAATTAAGACCACATTCTTCTTTACAATGACGACCTGTCCACCACATCCTCCTTATATTCCTCTACAGCTGTATCGGTACCCTGTCAGTCCATTCTTTAATGTAAACATAACATCATGGTCATAGTTGTCAGTAGTTCCATTAGAGATACTTAGACTCTTCATAAGAAAATTCACAATACAACTCCATCATCAGAGCATCACAGCTGATGGGCATCCACACACATGTTTGTTTTACTATCCTTGTGGGGACCAAAACATTTATTCCCATTAAAAATCATATTTCACTAACCCCTAACCCTAACCTTAACCCTAACCTTAACCCTAAAACTAAACCTAACCCCTAACCTTCATTTTAACTCTAACCCTAATTGTAACCCTAACCCTAAACCTAAGCCTAAAATAGCCTTTTTCCATGTTGGGACCGGTGAAATGTCCCCACTTGTCCAAATTTTCCTTGGTTTACTATCCTTGTGAGGACTTCTGGTCCCCACAAGGATAGTAAAACCAAACCACACACACACACATGCACACACACACAACTGGCCCGTAAAACACTCCTGCCTGTTTACTCTCCACACAGATGGGCCAATGGAATGTCTGCACCGGTGGCATCAGGTATTGTGACAAACACACGTCATGTGTGTGTATATGAGTGAGTGTTTGAGTTCTCAGGGTTATTGGCTGTGATTGGGAACACATACACACCTGTTCCCTTCTTTGTGGACTATGTGTGTTTAATCTACAGTAGCTGTATTAAAGGCTAACAGGCTGGCTAATGTAGCGTGTCTTATTGATACTAAACCTCTGCATCACTTATACTGCTGCAGAGCTGTCGTTTCTCTCTCTTGGCCCCTCTATATCTCCCCACTCCCTCCCCCCTTTCTCTCTCTTTGCCCCTCTATATCTCCCCACTCCCTCCCCCCTTTCTCTCTCTTTGCCCCTCTATATCTCCCCACTCTCTCCCCCCTTTCTCTCTCTTTGCCCCTCTATATCTCCCCACTCCCTCTCTCCCCTCCCTTTCTCTCTCTTTGCACCTCTATATCTCCCCACTCCCTCTCCCCCCTTTCTCTCTCTTTGCCCCACTATATCTCCCCACTCCCTCTCTCCCCCCCTTTCTCTCTCTTTGCCCCTCTATATCTCCCCACTCCCTCTCCCCTCCCCCCTTCTCTCTCTTTTTTTCCCCCCTCTATATCTCCCCCCACTCCCTCTCCCCCCTTTCTCTCTATTTGCCCCTCTATATCTCCCCCACTCCCTCCCCCCTTTCTCTCTATTTGCCCCTCTATATCTCCCCACTCCCTCCCCCCCTTTCTCTCTCTTTGCCCCCTCTATATCTCCCCACTCCCTCCCCCCCTTTCTCTCTCTTTGCCCCTCTATATCTCCCCACTCCCTCTCCCCCCTTTCTCTCTCTTTGCCCCTCTATATCTCCCCACTCCCTCTCCCCCCTTTCTCTCTCTTTGCCCCTCTATATCTCCCCACTCCCTCTCCCCCTTTCTCTCTCTTTGCCCCTCTATATCTCCCCACTCCCTCTCCCCCCCTTTCTCTCTCTTTGCCCCTCTATATCTCCCCACTCACTCTCCCCCCTTTCTCTCTCTTTGCCCCCTCTATATCTCCCCACTCCCTCTCCCCCCCTTTCTCTCTATTTGCCCCTCTATATCTCCCCACTCCCTCCCCCTTTTCTCTCTATTTGCCCCTCTATATCTCCCCACTCCCTCCCCCCTTTCTCTCTCTTTGCCCCTCTATATCTCCCCACTCCCTCCCCCCTTTCTCTCTCTTTGCCCCTCTATATTGCCACACTCCCTCTCTCCCCCTTTCTCTCTCTTTGCCCCTCTATATCTCCCCACTCCCTCTCTCCCCCCCCTTTCTCTCTCTTTGCCCCTCTATATCTCCCCACTCCCTCTCCCCCCCCCTTTCTCTCTCTCTAAGTTATTTTACACTTCATTTCTCTCTCCTGCAGAGGATAACTTAGTTGAGGAGATTCTCTTGCTGTTTCTCTCTCCTTCCCTGAGGAAAGGACATCACCTCTCTCTCTCTCTCTCTCTCTCTCTCTCTCTCTCTCTCTCTCTCTCTCTCTCTCTCTCTCTCTCTCTCTCTCTCTCTCTCTCTCTCTCTCTCTCGCCTCTATATCTCTCTCTCTCTCCTCTATCACTCAATTCATCTCTCGCTGCACTCTTTCTCCCTTTTCTCTAATTTCTCTCTTTCTCTCTCCTCTCTCTATTTCTCCTCTCTCTTATCACTCCCCACATCTTGGTCTGCTTAATTACTATTTTCAGGCTGGGAGGGGGAAGAGGGTGGCGTGCGTCCGTGCGTTAGTGCATACTGTATCAGTGTGTGTGTGTGTGTGTGCTCTGCAGAGTAGTGTTCTGCTGACTGCAGAAGCCCTACCTGGCAGTGTCAGCCAGTGCGTCAGCACTAGGGGATGGAGGGAGTGAATGAAGGAAGAGAAAAAATAATTGAGGATCAATCAGAGTGACTGCGGAGAACCCACACACCACTCACCACACACCGCTCACACACACACCGCTCTCACACACTGCTCACACACACTGTGTTTTGCATGTCGGTGCTCACACACACTCTTTAGGAGTAGGGAAAGGAGTGTGTGTATACTCTCTACTTTGAGATGGTGAGTCCTTCTATTCTCATTTTGGGATGTGTGTGTGTGTGTGGACAGGGCTGAAGATGGATAGTGTGTGATGGCGCTGGTGAGAAAAGTGTGTTTGGCAAAGTTTCCCCTCCGGCTGGCTCCCTGGAACGCGATATGATCCTCTCTCTCTGTGTGTGTAGTACTCTATGTGTATTCGATCTTCTTACAGAGTCTAGAGCTTCTTCAGTGTTCTACAGGAATAGGTATTCTTGCTCTGTGGATTAGTGATAAGGATAGTGATTATGTGAGATTGATATTTTTATGAATAGGTTATATTGATCATGGTTGTGATAGAGAGATGCTGATGATGATATTGAAAGAGTGTAATAGTGAGAATGATGCTGATGATGATAATGATTGAGATGATGAGTGATAATGACATTGATGATGATAATGTTGATAATGTCTACTGTAATTATCATGATGATGAAGGTGATGATCGTGAGAATAGCTAGTTTTGCTTACTCATGCCATGCTATAAATCTTTCTGCTACTGCCCTATATATCTCTGGTGTGTGTCTGTGTGTGTACATCTACCTGCATGTGTGTGCATATATGTGTGTGTGTGTGTCTGTCTGTGGTGGTGGTGGGGGGTGTATGGGGGTGGGGGGGGGGGCTTTCTGTGACAAGGACACAGAGAGTGCTGCATTCCTATTGCAATCAGACTGCTCTAGAGGGAATGTACAGCACTGCAGATATATATTCTGTACAGAGGGATATTCTCAGGTCACACACACACAACAGACACGCACACATACACACACATACACACTTTATGGAGGAAGGTGTTGTGCTGGTATGTGAGGATGTTCTGACCCGCTCTCTCTCCCCCTCTCTCTTTATGCAGTGAGCAGACCCCCGGTGTAGTGACAGAAGATGCTTCCTGTGCTGATCTGTGCCCTGGTCTCTCTGAGCTTGGCCGACAACTTTGACACAGCATACCCTGAACTGGAGCACTACAGAACCATCTATGTACAAGGTAGACACCAGTGTGTGTGTGTGTGTGTATGACATCCATCTGCATTGATAGTCTAACACCTCTAATTGAAAGTCGCCCTGGTTAAGAGTGTCTGCTAAATTACCGAAATGTAAATGTACCTGTCTCTGTGTTTCGTTTATGACACACACTCCTGGAATGTCTCCTGTAGTTTCATAGTATCATCTTATCTCTGTGTGTGTGTGTGTGTGTGTGTGTGTGTGTGTGTGTGTGTGTGTGTGTGTGTGTGTGTGAGCGTGTGTGTTTGTTTGCGCACGCCTGTGTGTGTGTATCCTCACGCACTGCAACTGTTGAATGAGAGAGATAGGGCAGCTATGTGGGGTCTTGTTTTCTCTGTGTGATAACCTATCTGCTATCTCTTTTTATTTGGGCTGTAGAGGCAGATTGCAGGTCAGATATGTCACTGTTGGTGTCATGTTTAGAAAGCAGGTGCAGTGAATGTGTATTGGCTACTGCACTCTTTCTGCAGTGACAATATAAAGGCGGTTTTACCACATACAGTACTATGGTAGAGTGTGGTACCAGCAGTAGCATGTGTAGCCCAGCTCTCCAACTAAAACAGTATACTGTACTGTGTGTGTGGTAAGCAGTTCTGTTGAACTATTGTGTAGAAATTAGCTTCAGCATCGATCGTAGTTTCAGGAGGCAGATTCACTGACTTGGCTGGAGAGAGGAAGCGCTAACTCACTCCTATAGTCAGTATAGGACTCCTATAGGATCAATCAGTCAGTCAGTGTAGCATGGGTCCCTATGGTCCTAACAGGGATATACAGATGTAGGATCTTAATTTGATCACTGTTTTATTGCTGAGAGTTTTCCTGCACAGCAGGAAATGCAAACTTGTAGTGTATTCAAGGTTTTAAAAGGTTTCTAAAGTTTGTAATTTCCATTTGAAAATGTCAGACTTGATTTGCCCTAACGAAAAATTTATCATTCCCTACTATTTTCATGAATTATAATCCACAGAATAATTCACATTTCTTGTTGCTGCAGGATTATTTTCCTTCTGTAGCAAACTGGCAAAAATTTAACGACATTTCTAAAAATCTTCAGCACCACTCCAACATCAACATTTGTGAAAATGTGCGCTTTCTAGGTTTTGTAGTAAAAAAGATAGAGGAAGATAAGTTTCCAATGACATCATCGGTGTGCATCATGTGATTTTAACCAATTATGAGTAGGCATTACCTACTAATTGCCTACTAAATGTCTACTAATTGGTTGATGATGTCATTGGAAACACTTATCTTCCTCTATCTTTTTTACTATAAATCATAGAAACGTGCCATTTTCACATATGTTGATGTTCGGGTGGTGCTGGAGGTGATGAATATGAAGCAATTATTTCTTTTTTTCTTCTTTAAGATCCTAGTGGAACTGATAAACACGATTCATAACTTGTGTGTAACCATGGTAGGGTAGACAATTCCCAGAGTGCAGTCAGAGGATTGGGGGTTGGAGCAAGGGGTTGGGGGGGGGGACATCTGAGGATCATACTACAGAGGATGGTCACAGCATTGACTGAGGACGCTCCATTGTGTGCATTACATAGTGCCTCCTGACATATTATACTTATCAATTCGCTCCACACCAGGAAGAGAGGATTACATCAACATCAAACACAAGATGAGGTAGTGATGGAATGCACAGTCAAGCTGTATTAGAGAAAACCCTGTAACCAGATTCTGTTTAAGGGGGTGGGGGTGTTTGGAGCAACAAGGTATCACAGTCTCAATGCAGATTTAGACGTTCATCTACGTTCTCCAAACGTCAAATTTCAAAATGTTTTTTTCGCTCCTGCTGCTCTGTATCGTTCTATTTCTCCAAACGTCAACTTTCAAAGTTAAGGGTTAAGTTTAGGCACTCATTCCAAATGGGTCAAGTAAGGGTTAAGGTTTGGGATAGGGTTCAAACAAAAAATGTAAAACTAGTGTCCACGACTGGGATCAACCTTCTGAGCCAGAAGTCATGGGATTACGCCCAGTGGTGGAAAAAGTACCTAACTGTCATACTTGTGTAAAAGTAAAGATACCTTAATAGAAAATGACTCAAGTAAAAGTGAGTGAAAGTCAAACAGTAAAATACTACTTGAGTAAAAGTCTAAAACTATTTGGTTTTAAATATACTTAAGTATCAAAAGTAAATGTAATTGCTAAAAAATACTTAAGTATCAAAAGTAAAAGTATGAATCATTTCAAATTCCTTAAATTAAGCAAACCAGACGGCACAATTGTCTTGGGGCACACTCCAACACTCAGATATAATTTACAAATGAAACATTTGTGTTTAGTGAGTCCGCCAGATCAGAGGCAGTAGGGATGACTATTTTCTGTCCCGCTAAGCATAAAACATTTTACTAGTACTTTTGGGTGTCAGGGAAAATGTACGGAGTAAAAAGTACATTATTTTCTTTAGGAATGTAGTGAACTAAAAGTAAAAGTTGTCAAAAATATAAATAGTAAAGTAAAGTACAGATACCCCAAAAAACTACTTAAGTAGTACTTTAAAGTATTTTTACTTAAGTACTTTACACCACTGATTACGCCTATCCACCACCCCCATCCACAACGCCCTAGGAAAACCCAAGTCTACTTGATGGGACTAGTGCTCATTGTTTCCCCTGGTGGCCGGTTTTGAAGGTATTTCCCGACATCTTCAGGACAGTTAATCTTGAACGATCTCCCTGGTTTGGAGTGATTTTTATACATGGTTTTGGAAACAGATTTGTTTGCGTGTGGATGTAAATGTGTTTGAAGTGTAAATACATGTTAATGAGTCCCTTAGCAGAATGTTATTATGTGTGGTTGACTGGCAGTAGTTCATATTATTATTATATCTATAAGCATCATTATAACTACATCATTATCTCATAGACAGATTTCTGGAACCTGATGTTTGACTACAGGGGTTCTCCTAATACACTGGTCACTTACATCAGCATTACACAACATGCTACAAAAATACAATGCAGAACTATATTGTTTAAATCAAAATTACACCAACATGGTGTATGTGACAGGGATGAACAACCTAGCTTTTGTGCTTCACTTGGGATAAAAAGAGATGGGAACTATTTAGCTATTGAGCAAGCCTCTGCTTCCATGCCTAGATCTTGCTAGTCAATTTCATATGGCATAATGTGATAACAAACAGGTTAAATACCATTCAGAGAAAATAAACCAGCCCGTTTGTTGATAAGATACAGAGAACCAAACAATGGGTTAGTGTTGTTGTTGAAGTTAGGAATAGAGAGTGAGAGAGATACTGTATGAGAGAGAAATAAATACTAATGGTTTAACCCATTCCTTTATTACAGAGAATGGCCCTCAGCTCTCTGTGGTGACGGAGCAGTCCAAGGTGGTGTCGAGGCGGGGAGGTAATGCCACCCTGCCCTGTAAGTTCCACAGGGATGTGTCACTGCCAGCCAACCCCAAACTGAGGATCAAATGGACCAAGCTGACATCAGACTACCTCAAAGAGGTGGGTTTCCACTCGAATCAATGTCATAAAACTGTAATCAAAACCCCTTTTCTATATAATGCACTACTTTTGATCAGAGTCAGATACTGTACAGGTCTGGTCAACAATAGTGCACTATGTGGAATAGCCTATGTTATAAAAGAGACTAGGACAGGGGTAGGCAACTAGATTCAGCCGCAGGCTGATTTTTGTCGGTTGATGGTCGGGGGGCCGGAACATCATTTGTACACTGCAAATTGACCACAACTAAGCCCAAATAGAGATTGTATTTGAAAATAACAATAATTTCATACCTTGATTACATTGAGAGACAAACTATTTTTTTATTCGTGGGTGTACTTGTGAACAGATTTCCTGAATTAAACACATTTTTGCTGAATTCCTGGTGATTTTACAGTTTTCTTTGCCCAGAAAATGTAATTCCCCCCAAAAATATATATACTGTACATCTTCAGCACCACTCCAACATCAACATACAGTGGGGAGAACAAGTATTTGATACACTGCCGATTTTGCAGGTTTTCCTACTTACAAAGCATGTAGAGGTCTGTATTTTTATCATAGGTACACTTCAACTGTGAGAGACGGAATCTAAAACAAAAATCCAGAAAATCAGATTGTATGATTTTTAAGTAATTAATTTGCATTTTATTGCATGACATAAGTATTTGATCACCTACCAACCAGTAAGAATTCCGGCTCTCACAAACCTGTTAGTTTTTCTTGAAGAAGCCCTCCTGTTCTCCACTCATTGCCTGTATTAACTGCACCTGTTTGAACTCGTTACCTGTATAAAAGACACCTGTCCACACACTCAATCAAACAGACTCCAACCTCTCCACAATGGCCAAGACCAGAGAGCTGTGTAAGGACATCAGGGATAAAATTGTAGACCTGCACAAGGCTGGGATGGGCTACAGGACAATAGGCAAGCAGCTTGGTGAGAAGGCAACAACTGTTGGTGCAATTATTAGAAAATGGAAGAAATTCAAGATGACGGTCAATCACCCTCGGTCTGGGGCTCCATGCATGATCTCACCTCGTGTGACATCAATGATCATGAGGAAGGTGAGGGATCAGCCCAGAACTACACGGCAGGACCTGGTCAATGACCTGAAGAGAGCTGGGACCACAGTCTCAAAGAAAACCATTACTAACACACTACGCCGTCATGGATTAAAATCCTGCAGCGCACGCAAGGTCCCCCTGCTCAAGCCAGCGCATGTCCAGGCCCATCTGAAGTTTGCCAATGACCATCTGGATGATCCAGAGGAGGAATGGGAGAAGGTCATGTGTTCTGATGAGACATAAATAGAGCTTTTTGGTCTAAACTCCACTCGCCGTGTTTGGAGGAAGAAGAAGGATGAGTACAACCCCAAGAACACCATCCCAACCATGAAGCATGGAGGTGGAAACATCATTCTTTGGGGATGCTTTTCTGCAAAGGAACAGGACGACTGCACCGTATTGAGGGGAGGATGGATGGGGCCATGTATCGCGAGATCTTGGCCAACAACCTCCTTCCCTCAGTAAGAGCATTGAAGATGGGTCGTGGCTGGGTCTTCCAGCATGACAACGACCCGAAACACACAGCCAGGGCAACTAAGGAGTGGCTCCGTAAAAAGCATCTCAATGTCCTGGAGTGGCCTAGCCAGTCTCCAGACCTGAACCCAATAGAACATCTTTGGAGGGAGCTGAAAGTCTGTATTTCCCAGCGACAGCCCCGAAACCTGAAGGATCTGGAGAAGGTCTGTATGGAGGAGTGGGCCAAAATCCCTGCTGCAGTGTGTGCAAACCTGGTCAAGACCTACAGGAAACGTATGATCTCTGTAATTGCAAACAAAGGTTTCTGTACCAAATATTAAGTTCTGCTTTTCTGATGTATCAAATACTTATGTCATGCAATAAAATGCAAATTAATTACTTAAAAATCATACAATGTGATTTTCTGGATTTTTGTTTTAGATTCCGTCTCTCACAGTTGAAGTGTACCTATGATAAAAATTACAGACCTCTACATGCTTTGTAAGTAGGGAAACCTGCAAAATCGGCAGTGTATCAAATACTTGTTCTCCCCACTGTATGTGAAAATTGAGCTTTTCTATGTTTTGTAGTAAAAAAGACAGATGAAGATAAGTTTCCAATGACATCATCGGTGTGTATCGTGTGATTTTAACCAATTATGAGTAGGCATTGCCTACTAATTGAATACTAAATGTCTACTAATTGGTTGATGATGTCATTGGAGACACTTATCTTCCTCTATCTTTTTTACTATAAATCATAGAAACGTTGTTTTTTTACTAAAACTTTGTGGGGCCAAAGTATCAATAGGAGTGTCATTCCACCAATTCGGTGCATTTTGGCAAGTGTAACTTGGCCCCAAAAAAAGATTTCACCAAATGTTTACATTCTATCATAAAGAGCACAAATGTTCAACTTCATAAAACACTTCATTTTTCCATCTCAAGAGGTTAAATAAAAAACATTACTATAGTAAGTACCTATTAAGTGCCAAATAAAGTAACAGGGTTGACCGTAACAGGTTGACTGTAACAGGGTTGACGATTTCATTTTAAATCAGCCGTAAATCCCCATGTGACAGGGGGAATGGAAGCTTGTTGTGTGCAAAAGGAAGGGGCAATTGAATGGAAGCTTCACAAAAAAAAAATATATATATATATATATATATATATATTTAAACATTTCTAGCCTGTCTATCTATGGGTAACAGGGTTGAAGTGTTATGCTTGGTCCACTCAATTTTCCACAACACAACACCAGAAAATGGCCAAAAAGAGTAGAACCAGCTCACCTGCTTTTACACTATGATTTGACTATTAGATGTTCAATATTAATTTTGAACAAAAATATTTAAAAAGGAATATTTTTACCATATTAAAATGACAGTTCAGTTCACGTAACAGGGTTGACCTTAAAATGAGGGACAGACGTAAATGTAGAATAATCACATTAAATAATAATCTTCAAAATGGACTTGTCAAAGCGACAAAATAACTAGGGCTTTACAATTATGGTGAAAACTTGGAGAAATGTTAAAGTTAAGTGGGTTAAAATCTTTCTAGAAGTCACACAGGGTGCAAGGAGGGATGTCAAAATGCTGAATTATTCATATTGAAAATCTGATTTATTGAATTCCCCATGTGGTCTATATTAAGAGGGACTTAATTTAATGTAACAGGCTTTTACAATTCAATATTGGTGCACAATTTCTACTTAAAATATCAAAGAGATGCAAAAGGCACTCATTTCGTGGAATGACCCAGGATCTAACTGATGCCGTCACTTACAAATCCTTCTTCTTCTTGTTCCAGGTGGATGTCTTCGTTGCCATGGGTTTCCACAAGCGGAGCTATGGACATTTCCATGGACGTGTCTACCTACTGGACTCGGCCCCCGCGGATGCGTCGTTGGTCATCACAGAACTCACACTGGAGGATTATGGGAGATATAAGTGTGAGGTCATCGACGGGTTGGAAGATGGAACGGCCGTGGTGTCTCTGGACCTGCAAGGTAACACACACATTTCAACACACACAAACACACAATTTCACAGTGTTTCCTCACTGCAGTCTGACTACACAACAGCTAGTATTCAATATGGACTCTGTTTGACAAAGTTTTTGAGAGAACCGTCCTTTGGTAAAGTCTATTTACTGTGTAAACTCCGTAGCAGCCTGTCCTTGTCTAAATGGCCCATGGTTCTGGCTATATATAGCACCGCTAGCTGAGACTACCCAGGAGGACTTTCAGGGGCACACACACACACAGTCAGGCCGGAGTAATGGAGTTCATCATTTAGGTTTCCATTCCTGGCACTCCTCCAAGGAACAGGGTATAACTCCATGCATCACCCAGCTAGACCTGCTCCATTAAATATGAGAATGATCAACTATTACTGCCATCATCAGAGCTACAGCACATAACAATGGAATAAAAATTGTAGGATTTGATCAAATGCTATAAGCTAATGGGGTTTAGCTATTATTATATACAGTGGGGAGAACAAGTATTTGATACACTGCTGATTTTGCAGGTTTTCCTACTTACAAAGCATGTAGAGGTCTGTAATTTTTATCATAGGTACACTTCAACTGTGAGAGACGGAATCTAAAACAAAAATCCAGAAAATCACATTGTATGATTTTTAAGTAATTAATTTGCATTTTATTGCATGACATAAGTATTTGATACATCAGAAAAGCAGAACTTAATATTTGGTACAGAAACCTTTGTTGCAATTACAGAGATCATGTACGTTTCCTGTAGGTCTTGACCAGGTTTGCACACACTGCAGCAGGGATTTTGGCCCACTCCTCCATACAGACCTTCTCCAGATCCTTCAGGTTTCGGGGCTGTCGCTGGGCAATACGGACTTTCAGCTCCCTCCAAAGATTTTCTATTGGGTTCAGGTCTGGAGACTGGCTAGGCCACTCCAGGACCTTGAGATGCTTCTTACGGAGCCACTCCTTAGTTGCCCTGGCTGTGTGTTTCGGGTCATTGTCATGCTGGAAGACCCAGCCACGACCCATCTTTAATGCTCTTACTGAGGGAAGGAGGTTGTTGGCCAAGATCTTGCGATACATGGCCCCATCCATCCTCCCCTCAATACGGTGCAGTCGTCCTGTCCCCTTTGCAGAAAAGCATCCCCAAAGAATGATGTTTCCACCGCCATGCTTCACGGTTGGGATGGTGTTCTTGGGGTTGTACTCATCCTTCTTCTTCCTCCAAACACGGCGAGAGGAGTTTAGACCAAAAAGCTATATTTCTGTCTCATCAGACCACATGACCTTCTCCCATTCCTCCTCTGGATCATCCAGATGGTCATTGGCAAACTTCAGACGGGCCTGGACATGCACTGGCTTGAGCAGGGGGACCTTGCGTGCGCTGCAGGATTTTAATCCATGACGGCGTAGTGTGTTACTAATGGTTTTCTTTGAGACTGTGGTCCCAGCTCTCTTCAGGTCATTGACCAGGTCCTGCCGTGTAGTTCTGGGCTGATCCCTCACCTTCCTCATGATCATTGATGCCCCACGAGGTGAGATCTTGCATGGAGCCCCAGACCGAGGTTGATTGACCGTCATCTTGAACTTCTTCCATTTTCTAATAATTGCGCCAACAGTTGTTGCCTTCTCACCAAGCTGCTTGCCTATTGTCCTGTAGCCCATCCTAGCCTTGTGCAGGTCTACAATTTTATCCCTGATGTCTTTACACAGCTCTCTGGTCTTGACCATTGTGGAGAGGTTGGAGTCTGTTTGATTGAGTGTGTGGACAGGTGTCTTTTATACAGGTAACGAGTTCAAACAGGAGGGCTTCTTAAAGAAAAACTAACAGGTCTGTGAGAACCGAAATTCTTACTGGTTGGTAGGTGATCAAATACTTATGTCATGCAATAAAATACAAATTAATTACTTAAAAATCATACGATGTGATTTTCTGGATTTTTGTTTTAGATTCTGTCTCTCACAGTTGAAGTGTACCTATGATACATTTTACAGACCACTACATGCTTTGTAAGTAGGAAAACCTGCAAAATTGGCAGTGTATCAAATACTTGTTCTCCCCACTGTATATATATTTTTTACAACTTATGTTTTGTTTTCCACCTGTTTAAGATTAAGTGAGTATATAAAACCCAAAGCAAATGGATGTTTTATGAATTGCTGTTAAGGTGTTGACTCTCTCCTCTCTCTCTCTCCCCCACTCTCCCAGGTATCGTCTACCCATACTTCCCTCGGCTGGGTCGTTACAACCTGAACTTCTTTGATGCTGAGCGGGCGTGTCGCGAGCAGGACTCCATCGTGGCGTCATTTGACCAGCTGTATGAGGCATGGCGTGGGGGTTTGGACTGGTGCAACGCGGGGTGGCTGAGTGATGGATCTGTCCAGTATCCCATCACCACCCCCAGGGAACCCTGTGGGGGCAAGAACACTGTCCCCGGGGTACGCAACTACGGCCTCAGAGACAAGGAGAAGAACAGATACGACGTGTTCTGTTTCACCTCCAACTACAAAGGTGAGAGTATGTGTGGGGGTGTGTGTGTGTGTGTTTGCGTGTGTGTGTACATGTGTATCTAACCCGCTCCCTCCCTCTCTTAGGGCGGTTCTACTACCTGATCCACCCCTCCAAGCTGACATATGACGAGGCTGTGCGTGCGTGTCAGAAGGACGGAGCTCAGATCGCCAAGGTGGGCCAGATGTATGCCGCCTGGAAGCTATTGGGCTACGACCGCTGTGACGCCGGCTGGTTGGCTGACGGGAGCGTCCGTTACCCCATCACCCGCCCCCGTAGGCGATGCAGCCCAACGGAAGCTGCCGTGAGGTTCAACGGCTACCCTGACAAGAAACACAAGCTGTACGGAGTCTACTGCTTCAAGGGCCACAACTGAGAACCCCAATACGCTCACACACACACATACTAGAGAAGCTAATACATTTACAGAGTAGGAGGGAGAGGAGGATGGGAAGAGGAGTTACGAGAGAGGGAGGTCATATAGGGGAAATTACTGATATAAAAAAAATAATTAAAAAAACGTTCAAACTGTGATTTTTTCTTTTCAGATACAGTAAAACGAGAGGTGTGAGTCATTTTAACAATTCATGTTTTTTTTGTAATCTGGGACCTGATATTGTACTGGGGATAGTTTACGCATATTTAAGGTTCATGTTATTTAATCTGTTATTTCTACACAGGAACAGAAAGGGAGGATGGATTTGGGAAAGGGGGTGGTGGGAGGGAGGGAATGGGAGGGAGTGGGGGTGGAGATAAAGATGATGTCACATTGTCCAAAAGTGACATTGTAAGTGGACGAGGCATGCCATAGCTTGAAGGACGTGCTTGGACTGAGAACAACACAGTAAAGCTTCTGATAACTGGACTGATACCTTTGGGCACTTACCTTTTCTGTTCAATTAAACCTAGGACAACAAAAGAGCAACAATATTTACACAAACACAAAAAGCAAAGATGGCATAGATCAAGCTATTATTATGATATTATAGAATGCAACTATAGCACAATTAAAATCCTGTCTGCTGTCCATCTTTGCAGGGTGCTACGACAGTGTCATGTACTTCATCATATTTTTGAGTAGTTTATTTAATATTGTGTGTGGACCAAACATCAGTCTCAACATAGAAACGGATAAAAAAGGAGAAGCCAACCATTAGCATTGTTTAGTTTTCTTTTTTTACTATGAATATGTAGAATGTGAGTATCTAGAATTGTATTTCTGTTTATGGATGTCTTTTGATATAGAAATATTGTTTAATTTTCTGCGCTACGCTATCCCAGAGTTCTGTGTTCAGTCACAGGGCTAAAGTGTTGAAACTAACCCCAGAAACATACAAATAAGGAAACCAAAATACAAAATGTTGCACTAAACACTGTGTTTATGTCAGAAGACTTACAGTGGCCTAGAAGGGACAAGGTTAACAGCATTTAGTCCTCAGCAGCAACACAAAATGCCTGGCAATAGTTGTCTTACTGAGTAGTATTGTGACATGCAGACCTGCAGTATAATATGTACGTTAGACACTAGTTGCTGTGCCTCTATGTACAGCTTAGCCTTTAGTGTAGAAACACAAGGCATGCCTCTGAGCTTTTATACACAGCAGAAAGCCAAAAGCAACACTTGCAGTGTAAATCCCAATTTCTTCTAAATATTTTTTGGTGTGCTATTTTTGACACAAATAGTTTCTTAGAGTGAACGAGTAGACCCAGTGATATCTGTGAAACTGGTTGTTTGAGCAGTGACAGGCTGTTAGCTATCTAACGATGCCACGTTAGTCTGCATGGCTAAGCTAAGCTCAGGCCAACAGCTCAGGCATATATATTTATCTGCATGAACACAGAGCCTGCAATACCCTCGCACACCACTAGCAGTGCAGCCGACTCTAGACTAGCCCAGCGAATTGGCCAGATAATCATCCCATTTAAAAACACCATTGGTTCCTGCAGGTACAGTAGGTTATAAGAGACTCCCATGTAAGAACAACACACTGTGAAGGGCTGACATACACTAGCACAAGAGCTTACAGCACTCAACGCTAGCTGGCTCCAAGAGAATGTTAGGTCATTCCTGGAGTGTTAGGTTAGCTATACTTGGCTCAACCTTACATAGTTAGCTTATTGTTGAGTTAGCTAGACTTGGCTCTACCGTGTCCTATCACAACCGTACTCAGAGGTGAGTACAGGAACGCCAGTGGAAGGAGCAAAAAACATTGACCGTTATCACAAAGACCTGCTGGACAGACACATATTTATATTGAAATTAGCCTCAGAAATTATGTTAGTAAGAAAAATATGTATCTTACTTGTTTCCCCAGTCAGCAAAGCACAGTGATTAACAATGTTGAAACAGGAATCATGAGCCACAACGATGATGATGAACACACGAGCGCTTCTGTCAGAGAACTTTACAAATCTGTCAGAAAGCATCACCAATGCTTTTCTTCAACTGTAGTAACATGCCCATTGTGAACCTTTACTAACAAAACCCTTTTGGCTGGTTCAAGAACTGTCCATGATTTATTTTAAGAATTAACTACGTAATGTATCAATTAATTCAAAAGTTTAAGAAAAAAACTACAACCAGGCAGTCATTTCTATCCCTACACTGTTTTGTGTATGTACAACATTACTCAGTTGCAGTATTGTTTGTAACTATGTTAGGAACTTTTTGGACCCAAAGTCAAGAGGAAAATAAAACAATTAAAATAATTACACCTGACTTTGCTTCTTATTGTTCCAATGGAAACAACCAAAATACCTGGACTTGCAGCTGTGTGTATATCACTGCTGAGTGATGTAGGAATAAGGGCTTTAGTAGGAGCCAAGGTGCAGTATCTATTGGTAGAGGATAGGGGCTGATTTGGGACTGAAGCACGCTGTGACTGCCAGGTGTAAAGACACAGGCCTTCAGTAATTCACGGATGCACACACACACAGGCCCTCTGTAATGTACATGTTTCCAAAGGGTGGGGACGTTTGCATAAGGGTTTTCCTGCCAGTTTGGGGAATTACAGAAGTACACAGAGGTCTTTTCATGGTATTCCTGTTCTGTTCGTTGATCTTGTAAGTGAAAAATGTCTGTCAAAGCAGCAGATTGTTTTAGGAGCTGGATGACGGCATGAGGTTGAGATGTTGGTTTACTGGTAGTGGTTCATATATTCATGCTGGTTTCCAGAGCAGAGCACTATTTTAGGATCCCCCACCTAGCCTGCAGGCATCTGTTGCCTGGACACACAGCAGGGCTGCACTGACTGACAGACAGGAAAGAGTCATTTATTCACTTCAATCATTTCATTCATTCATCCATCCATTCATTCATTCATTCATTTGTTTATTCACTGGGGGAGAGTATGCACCATCAGTCATCACTCACACCATTAAACTTTTGACTGCGTCACCAGACTTTGCAAAGTAAGTACAGTGGCTCCCTCTGTTGGTAGTCAGTACCTCTGACAGGTAAAGAAAATCATATAATTGTTCAATAAACTCAAGTGATTTTATTGAATAATCTTCTGCATTGAGATGTGAAGTGTGAGAATATTGATACACACTGGATCAAATCTGTTATCGTATTAATTTTTATTGCACAGTCAGCGGAAGGTGAGATGGAGCACAGGATGGTGTATAGGTACAGTATTAGTGAGTTTTTGGTGACATACACAACAGATACAAGAACATAAAAACAGACAAAGTATTCACATTCGCTTTGCCTTCCCCAATACAGCATACCCCACACTCTCTGGGTTAGAAACACACATATTTGGATGATAAAACACTATGATAAAACACTATGATAAAACACATACATGGAGAGCAAACAGAATGGATGAAAGCAGAAAACCAAGAAGACAAAGGCTACAAACTTTCAATGCTGTTTCTTCACCCAGTCATTTCTGTCCTTAGGGGAAAATAATTATTTGTAGTATTTCTGAAGAAATGGTCAAGTGTCTTTGAATGTTTCTCAAAGTCGGTTCTGTTGAGAGCAGTTTGTGGTGACTCTCAGGTACAAGTCATCCCCCTGAACAGCGCGATAACAGCTCAGATATCTGGATTGTAGAACTTTACTAAACAGACTCTGTGCAACATAAAGTACACAAAGGCAACATAATGTAAGATAAGGTACTTTCTCTGCAAGGTACAACAAGGCAGATTTCTGTAAACAGCAAAATAAGTCATCGTTATAACAATCACTTCAGTTCTAATTACCTTAAACAGTATCACAGTCCATTTATAGGTGTAACATATGCAATAAATTAAACGGCTACGGCTTCTTATATAACTTTTCCCACCTACGCACCGGACATTCATTATACTCTCTCTTTTCCTATTTATCATTGCATACATAACAATAACAAATTGGTTAAACGTAAGAACCCCAATCCCTTTTAAAACCATTGTCTTTAAGATTAAGATATCACTGACATTTCTGAATATGCTGGAGAGCCACTGAAGGAGGTGACTATCACAGATATTGTTTGACGTATACCTCTCCTCATCTCCTCTCCTATAAGGAACTGATATAGCTCTTTCCTCATATCAGTTCTATGCACCATATGGTAACAGTCATTAATAAGACAAATTTAACTTCATAGTGACTTTTAAATAAATTGATTGACCAAAGATTGTGATAAACGAGTGACTCTTCGTCTCACACAAAAACATTGCAAATACTGGAAACATTGTAATAATTCATGTTAATTTAACTTAGTGGGCTCTTTCACAGCAATAATTACAAACTTGTGACCAACACACAGGCAAACATTTTGGTGGTAAGCCAAATATACAGTGGGGCAAAAAAGTATTTAGTCAGCCACCAATTGTGCAAGTTCTCCCACTTAAAAAGATGAGAGAGGCCTGTAATTTTCATCATAGGTACACGTCAACTATGACAGACAAATTGAGAAAAGAAAATCCAGAAAATCACATTGTAGGATTTTTAATGAATTTATTTGCAAATTATGGTGGAAAATAAGTATTTGGTCACCTACAAACAAGCAAGATTTCTGGCTCTCACAGACCTGTAACTTCTTCTTTAAGAGGCTCCTCTGTCCTCCACTCGTTACCTGTATTAATGGCACCTGTTTGAACTTGTTATCAGTATAAAAGACACCTGTCCACAACCTCAAACAGTCACACTCCAAACTCCACTATGGCCAATACCAAAGAGCTGTCAAAGGACACCAGAAACAAAAGTGTAGACCTGCACCAGGCTGGGAAGACTGAATCTGCAATAGGTAAGCAACTTGGTTTGAAGAAATCAACTGTGGGAGCAATTATTAGGAAATGGAAGACATACAAGACCACTGATAATCTCCCTCGATCTGGGGCTCCACGCAAGATCTCACCCCGTGGGGTCAAAATGATCACAAGAACGGTGAGCAAAAATCCCAGAACCACACGGGGGGACCTAGTGAATGACCTGCAGAGAGCTGGGACCAAAGTACAAAGCCTACCATCAGTAACACAGTACGCCGCCAGGGACTCAAATCCTGCAGTGCTAGACGTGTCCCCCTGCTTAAGCCAGTACATGTCCAGGCCCGTCTGAAGTTTGCTAGAGTGCATCCAGAAGAGGATTGGGAGAATGTCATATGGTCAGATGAAACCAAAATATAACTTTTTGGTAAAAACTCAACTCGTTGTGTTTGGAGGACAAAGAATGCTGAGTTGCATCCAAAGAACACCATACCTACTGTGAAGCATGGGAGTGAAAACATCATACTTTGGGGCTGTTTTTTCTGCAAAGGGACCAGGACGACTGATCCGTGTAAAGGAAAGAATGAATGGGGCCATGTATCGTGAGATTTTGAGTGAAAACCTCCTTCCATCAGCAAGGGCATTGAAGATGAAACGTGGCTGGGTCTTTCAGCATGACAATGATCCCAAACATACCGCCCGGGCAACGAAGGAGTGGCTTCGTAAGAAGCATTTCAAGGTCCTGGAGTCTCCAGATCTCAACCCCATAGAAAATCTTTGGAGGGAGTTGAAAGTCCGTGTTGCCCAGCGACAGCCCCAAAACATCACTGCTCTAGAGGAGATCTGCATGGAGGAATGGGCCAAAATACCAGCAACAGTGTGTGAAAACCTTGTGAAGACTTACAGAAAACGTTTGACCTGTGTCATTGCCAACAAAGGGTATATAACAAAGTATTGAGAAACTTTTGTTATTGACCAAATACTTATTTTCCACCATAATTTGCAAATAAATTCATTAAAAATCCTACAATGTGATTTTCTGGATTTTTTTTCCTCATTTTGTCTGTCATAGTTGACGTGTACCTATGATGAAAATTACAGGCCTCTCTCATCTTTTTAAGTGGGAGAACTTGCACAATTGGTGGCTGACTAAATACTTTTTTTCCCCACTGTATCTGTTATTTTCAGTGGATTATTTCTATGGGGTAAAGAAACAGGGTAAAGTGGAAACGTTCAGAAGGCACTGGATTGAGATGTGTCCCTCTAGAGCAGGAGTGGTCAAGCTCTCCTGTTCTAGAGATGGACATTGTTGCTGTATTAACCATTAAGGCACTGTGTGTCACGTTTGTAGGAAGAATTAGACATGATCTGGGGTGGATTTCACTAAGCAAGATCAAAATCAAGTTAGCCAGCTAACTTAAATAAATATTCTGAAAATTAATTTGTCCTTGCTGAATTTGAAATGGACTCAATACTCTATGTAACATTGTTTATAAAACCTGGTTCTAAACTAGAAAAGTGTTTTATCAGAGTTTATCAGAGTTAGCTTGCTGATTATGACTGTGCCTTGTGAAATACCCCCATGGCTGTATTCAGAGCCATAGCTATACATATTTATAAATAGATATATATGTATATCTATGGGTCCTATCAAGCCTGTTGGATGAGATCTGATCAGAGTTGGTCTGGGATTAGGGATGTAGAATAACTGTACACGTTTCCCAGAAATGTTGCAACCTTAGCTGCGCTTTTAAGAACTGACCAGAGATCAGATTAGTGTTGATGACTCCTCTCGCTCTGCTGTTTTTGCTTTTGGTTACAGCTGCCCTAAAGTTTCTGGTTGTAGTTCTTCTGTTGGTCTTGATTGTTTTGGCTGTTGTATTGTTGGTTTTGATAGTTGTACTGGTCATGGTTTTGGTTGTGAGTATTGTGATTGTACTGATTCTGGTTATGATTGTGATTATCGGTGCGTTTCCTAGAAGCGAAAGACTTCTGGTAGGTAGCGGCTGAAAAAAACAAAAAGAGAGATTGTTAATGTCGTTGGATCTAGGCCCTGATTAGTTGGGTGGGTGTAGTTAGTTCTGGTAGTCAGAGACAGAAGAAGTGGGCAGTACTCACGGCTCATGCAGGTGATCTTGGGGCTGTCCCATTGGCCGTTGTCACGGCAGCGGATGGTGGGGGGGTGTCTCTGTATGAAGCCGTTTTTACAGTGGTAACGAACCAGAGTGTTGATCTCATAACGAGGCTTCATAGAACCAAACACACAAGCATCCTCCACTACTGGGGGCTGGCTGCAAGAGACTGGAGGGAGGAGAGAGGACAGGGGTTAGGTATCTATGTATGTGTTTATGTGTGTGTGTGTGTGTGTGTGTGTGTGCGTGAGTTACCTGTGCCCTTCTTGCAGGTGAAGGTGAGGTGGTAGTTGCAGGGTATGTCATTCCACTGTCCTCCCTCGTGCCAGATCATCACCACACAGTCCTCTCCAGACTGGAAGAAACTGTCTGGCTGGTTGGGACGCCAGTGCTCATATTGCTACAAATACAATCACACACTGTCATCATCACCAAAGTTTAGTCACATTCACTAACACCTTTACTGCATCACAGCTACTCTGATAGCTCACACAGCCCTTATACAGTATAGGATCCCCAGACTACACCTGGCCTATAAGCTAGTCACCGTACAACACAGTGGAGGAATCTTAATGTAACTTCTTTACAAATCTCATTAATCACTAGCTACTATAGGCACCAGATGACAATACCTTTTAACAAGCTTATTGGGATATTACACACAGTTCCTTTGTTAACTCTGCTCCTCATGTTTCACTATTTTTATTTTTATGTAATTCACTGAGGATGATGGTTCTCTCCTTCCTCCTCTGAGGAGCCTCCACTGATGGAGACTCCTACTGCAGTGGTTCCCAATCTTTTTCTATTACTGTACCACCAACTGAACTTTGCTCTGCCCGGGGTACCCCTGAAGTACCCCCTAATGTGGATTTTACCAGTAAGCCTATGGTCTCATGAGTCTTCTCAAGTACCCCCTGTGGGTATGCCAAGTGCCCCAAGGGTTGCTGGTACATGGGCCCTATAGATCCTGAAAAAGATCTACAGCTGCACCATTGAGAGCATCCTGACTGGCTGCATCACCGCCTGGAATGGCAACCGCTTGGCATCCGACCGCAAGGCGCTACAGAGGGTACTGCGTAGGGCCAAGTACATCACTGGGGGCAAGCTCCCTGCCATCCAGGAACTCTATACCAGGCGGTCAGAGGAAGGCCCAAAAAATTGTCAAAGACTCCAGCCACCCAAGTCATAGACTGTTCGCTCTGCTACCGCATGGCAAGCGGTAACGATACACCAAGTCTGAAACCTACAGGACACTGAACAGCTTCTACCCCCAAGCCATAAGACTGCTAAATAGTTAGTTAAATAGTTAACCAAATAATACCCAGATTATCTGCATTGACCCTTTATGAACTAACTTTTTTTACTCATAACATATGCTGTTGCTACTTACTATCTGTCACTTTATTACAAGTTATACAGTGGGGAAAAAAAGTATTTAGTCAGCCACCAATTATGCAAGTTCTCCCACTTAAAAAGATGAGAGAGGCCTGTAATTTTCATCATAGGTACACGTCAACTATGACAGACAAAATGAGAAAAAAAATCCAGAAAATCACATTGTAGGATTTTTTATGAATTTATTTGCAAATTATGGTGGAAAATAAGTATTTGGTCAATAACAAAAACATTTAAATACTTTGTTATATACCCTTTGTTGGCAATGAAACAGGTCAAACGTTTTCTGTAAGTCTTCACAAGGTTTTCCCACACTGTTGCTGGTATTTTGGCCCATTCCTCCATGCAGATCTCCTCTAGAGCAGTGATGTTTTGGGGCTGTCGCTGGGCAACACAGACTTTCAACTCCCTCCAAAGATTTTCTATGGGGTTGAGATCTGGAGACTGGCTAGGCCACTCCAGGACCTTGAAATGCTTCTTACGAAGCCACTCCTTCGTTGCCCGGGCGGTGTGTTTGGGATCATTGTCATGCTGAAAGACCCAGCCACGTTTCATCTTCAATGCCCTTGCTGATGGAAGGAGGTTTTCACTCAAAATCTCACGATACATGGCCCCATTCATTATTTCCTTTACACGGATCAGTCGTCCTGGTCCCTTTGCAGAAAAACAGCCCCAAAGCATGATGTTTCCACCCCATGCTTCACAGTAGGTATGGTGTTCTTTGGATGCAACTCAGCATTCTTTGTCCTCCAAACACGACTTGAGTTGAGTTTTTACCAAAAAGTTATATTTTGGTTTCATCTGACCATATGACATTCTCCCAATCCTCTTCTGGATCATCCAAATGCACTCTAGCAAACTTCAGACGGGCCTGGACATGTACTGGCTTAAGCAGGGGACACGTCTGGCACTGCAGGATTTGAGTCCCTGGCGGCGTAGTGTGTTACTGATGGTAGGCTTTGTTACTTTGGTCCCAGCTCTCTGCAGGTCATTCACTAGGTCCCCCCGTGTGGTTCTGGGATTTTTGCTCACCGTTCTTGTGATCATTTTGACCCCACGGGGTGAGATCTTGCGTGGAGCCCCAGATCGAGGGAGATTATCAGGGGTCTTGTATGTCTTCCATTTCCTAATAATTGCTCCCACAGTTGATTTCTTCAAACCAAGCTGCTTACCTATTGCAGATTCAGTCTTCCCAGCCTGGTGCAGGTCTACAATTTTGTTTCTGGTGTCCTTTGACAGCTCTTTGGTCTTGGCCATAGTGGAGTTTGGAGTGTGACTGTTTGAGGTTCAAACAGGTGCCAGTAATACAGGTAATGAGTGGAGGACAGAGGAGCCTCTTAAAGAAGAAGTTACAGGTCTGTGAGAGCCAGAAATCTTGCTTGTTTGTAGGTGACCAAATACTTATTTTCCACCATAATTAGCAAATAAATTCATAAAAAATCCTACAATGTGATTTTCTGGATTTTTTTCTTCTCATTTTGTTTGTCATAGTTGACGTGTACCTATGATGAAAATTACAGGCCTCTCTCATCTTTTTAAGTGGGAGAACTTGCACAATTGGTGGCTGACTAAATACTTTTTTTCCCCACTGTATGTACAGTGCATTCAGAAAGTATTCAGACCCCTTGACTTTTTCCACATTTTGTTATGTTACATCCTTATTCTAAAATTGATTAAATTGTTTTTTTCCCCTCATCAATCTACACACAATACCCCATAATGAAAAAGCAAAAACAGGTTTTTATTTATTTTTTTACAAAAAAATCCCACACAAAAACCCAGAAATATCACATTTACATAAGTATTCAGACCATGCACTCAGTACTTTGTTGAAGCACCTTTGGCGGCGATTACAGCCTTGAGTCTTCTTGGGTATGATGCTACAAGCTTGGCACACCTATATTTGGGGAGTTTCTCCCGTTCTTCAGATCCTCTCAATCTCTGTCAGGTTGGATGGGGAGTGTCGCTGCACAGCTATTTTCAGGTCTCTCCAGAGATCGGGTTCAAGTCCGGGCTCTGGCTGGGCCACTCAAGGACATGCAGAGACTTGTCCCGAAGCCACTCCTGCGTTGTCTTGGCTGTGTGCTTAGGGTCGTTGTCCTGTTGGAAGGTGAACCTTCGCCCCAGTCTGAGGTCCTGAGTGCTCTGGAGCAGGTTTTCATCAAGGATCTCTCTGTACTTTGCTCCATTCATGTTTCCCTCAATCCTGACTACTCTCCCAGTCCCTGCCTCTGAAAAACATCCCCACACCATGATGCTGCCACCACCATGCATCACCGTAGGGATGGTGTCAGATTTCCTCCAGACGTAAAGTTTGGCATTCAGGCCAAAGAGTTCAATCTTGGTTTCATCAGACCAGATAATCTTGTTTCTCATGGTCTGAGAGTCCTTTAGGTGCCTTTTGGCAAATTCCAAGCAGGCTGTCATGTACCTTTTACTTTACTATCATAAAGGCCTGATTGGTGGAGTGCTACAGTGATGGTTGTCCTTCTGGAAGGTTCTCCCATCTCCACAGAGGACCGCTGGAGCTCTGTCAGAGTGACCATCGGGTTCGTGGTCATCTCCCTGATCAAGGCCCTTCTCCCCCGATTGCTCAGTTTGGCCAGGCGGCAAGCTCTAGGAAGAGTCTTGGTGGTTCCAAACTTCTTCCATTTAAGAATGATGGAGGCCACTGTGTTCTTGGGGACCTTCAATGCTGCAGACATTTTTTGGTACCCTTCCCCAGATCTGTGCCTTGACACAATCCTGTCTCGGAGCTCTACGGACAATTCCTTTGACCCCATGGCTTGCTTTTTGCTCTGACATGCACTGTCAACTGTGGGACCTTATATAGACAGGTGTGTGCCTTTCCAAACCATGTCCAATCAATTGAATTTACCACAGGTGGACTCCAATCAAGTTGTAGAAACATCTCAAGGATGATCAATGGAAACAGGATGCACCTGAGCTCAATTTCGAGTCTCATAGCAAAGGGTCTGAATACATATGTAAATAAGGTATTTCTGTTTTTTATTTTTACTAAATTTGCAAAAGTTTCTAAAAACGTGTTTTCGCTCTGTCATTATGGGGTATTGTGTGTGGATTGATGAGGAAAAAAATATAATTGTATCAATTTTAGAATAAAGTTGTAACATAACAAAATGTGGAAAAAGGGAAGGAGTCTGAATACTTTCCGAATGCAGTGTATCTACCTCAATTACCTCGTACCCCTGCACTTCAACTTGGTATTGGTACCCCTTGTATATAGCCAAGTTATCGTTACTCATTGTGTATCTATTATTACGTGTTTTACTTTTCTTTCTCTCTGCATTGTTGGGAAGGGCCCGTAAGTAAGCATTTCACTGTTAGTCTACACCTGTTGTTTACAAATCATGTGACAAATGAAATTGGATTGGATTTGAATGGTGCTGAGGTGGAGTAAAGGCGCCAGCATGCTTCAGCTGGCCGAAAGAGTGTGCTTGCGCATACTCCCTTAAAATAGAAAAAAACGGCAATAGTACTGTTTGTCCATTTTGGGACGCCGTAGCCCGTATGCACTTCCTCAAAATAGTCAGAATTAATCTAAGATCATTTAAGAAATCTGTCATTAATTTTGATGTTTTTTGCTGAAGAGATCTTAGTCTGTGGCTGTAATATACAGAGAGGCTATATGGGGCGCGATGGCTCCATCTAAGTGAGCCAGCCCCATAATCTCGATCTGTAGCTGACCCAACTGTTTAGCCAACCTCCCACCACCACCACCAACAGGCAGATGGACATGGGGACAGGGAGAGTTCTCCCCAACTCTACCCGCCGATGACCTCTCTCTTCCCTGGGTTCTTTTTGTCGCAGTGTCCCTGGTCCAAACGGCTTCAACCATGCAGTGATGCATGTTAACTTGAATACACACCCAAACGCACACTGGAACACTTAGAAGTGAACAAGGGTGTGTCTTGTTGTACTGAGCGATAACTCCCCAGACGTCATACAGAGAAAACAGCTGGACAGTGTGTGCGTGCGTGTGTGTGTGTGTGTGTGTGTGTGTGTGTGTGTGTGTGTATATATATAATAAGTAGTAACACCCATATCATATAATATCTTATCAGGGTGATTTTCTCCTGTCTTACCATGATGTTGCCGTCAGTCCAGCGGAAGTCTCTCTCAAACATCTTGTCGTTTAGACCGATCCACTGGTAGTCATGGCCCAGACCTAGGGGTTAGAAACAACAGTTAGATTAGCCTGATTCTCTTTAGCTCTACAACAGGAAATAACCAGTTTCCTGTTCCCAAAGCCTGCTTTCTGAGCCCCGAAACACTGCCAACCTCTCCCTCTCTCTCCCACTTTCCTAAACCCTGTACCTCCCTTCTCCTCTCCCTATTTCTCTCCTCTCCCTTTCCCTGTTCCCATCTTATCTGTCTAACACAATAAAGCTTGCATGTTTACAGACTAGATTACAGATTGCAGTGTGTGTGTGTGTGTGTGTGTGAGAGAGAAACAATACAGACAAAAGCAGAGGGGATACTTACTGTAGAGTAGGTAATCATCCCTAGAGCATGAAATGAGTCCATCTTGTATACAAAACCCCCCACCCCCCTTGCACCATCAACTGTCCCCCATAAACAAGTCAGAAACTGGGTCATGTTATTACCCCAGCCAGCCTTCTGAGCTGCTTGTTGCACAAACACCAGTCTTTTACAGTTTGTTTTCTGTGTTGGTGTACAGACTCATAAAAACAGTTTCATATGGACAATTGAGTGCTACATGCGACACACATGATCTCTATAGCCCATAATCTCTACCCTCTGACCCTAACCTGGGCCTGTGACCTGTGACCCGTGACCTATGATAACCTAAAGGAGGCGGACTTACCGTTGACATACAGCTGCTCCTCCTGTGACAGGACACTGACGAGGTGGGCTCCTTGGAGACGACACTCCCTCTCGGCAGCATCCCAGGTGCGACGGTGGGTGATGTACTTATAACACTGGCTCTGGAACTTCTGCCAGCCATACTCACACACCTCCGTGTCTGGGGGAGAGACAGGGAGAGCGAGAGGAATCAATGACGAAGAGAATAAATCAATGACTAACAATATCTACAGAGATTAAACAAATTGCACAAACCTGGAGGTGAAGAGAGAGAGAGAAACAGAGAGCGAAAGAGAGTAAAACAGAGTGAGAGAGTGAAAGAGAGAGAAACTAAAACGAAGGGTGGACTGTAAGAGGGAGAGAGCGCTCCAGCTGGCTGAATGAGCTTACAAACTCATAGGCTCACAATTGAAACTCATTAGCCTGTTTGGAAACCCTCACAAATTCCCCTATTCTCTAGGCCAAACACGCAAGCTTGCTCGCTGTCATGCCCGCACACACATTGAATCCGCCTGCATAAGCCCAGTCAATAGATGAGTACTAACTGTAAGTCGCTCTGGATAAGAGCGTCTGCTAAAATGACAAAAAAGGGACTGTAGCTCCATAGTGAACCCTCTTTGTTGATGTTGGACTTTGTTAGATTTGGTCATGAAACGCATGCTGGTGTGCAAAAGTATGTGGACACCCATTTAGTGGATTCGGCTATTTCAGCCACACCCGTTGCTGACAGGTGTATAAAATCGAGCACACCGCCATGCAATCTCCATAGACAAACATTGGCAGTAGAATGGCCCGTACTGAAGTGACTTTCAACGTGGCACTGTCATAGGATGCCACCTTTCCAACAAGTCAGCCCTGCTAGAGCTGCCCCGGTCAACTGTAAGTGCTGTTATTGTGAAGTGGAAATGTCTAGGCCACACAAGCTCACAGAACAGGACCGCCGAGTGCTGAACCGCGTAGCATGTAAAAGTCGTCTGTCCTCGGTTGCAACACTCACTACCGAGTTCCAAGCTGCCTCTGGAAGCAACGTCAGCGCAAGAACTGTCGGGAGCTTCATGAAATGGGCTTCTATGGCCGAGCAGCCGCACACAAGCCTAAGATCACCATGCGCAATGCCAAGCGTCGGCTGGAGTGGTGTAAAGTTTGCCGCCATTGGACACTGGAGCAGTGGAAACGCGTTCTCTGGAGTGATTAATCACGCTTCACCCTCTGGCAGTCCGACGGACGATCTGGGTTTGGTGGATGCCAGGAGAACGCTACCTGCCCCAATGCATAGTGCCAACTGTAAAGTTTGGTGGAGGAGGAATAATGGTCTGGGTCTATTTTTCATGGTTTGGGCTAGGCCCCTTAGTTCCAGTGAAGGGAAATCTTAACGCTACAGCATAAAATGACATTCTAGACGATTCTGTGCTTCCAACTTTGTGGCAACAGTTTGGTGAAGGCCCTTTCCTGTTTCAGCCTGACAATGCCCCCGCGTGCACAAAGCGAGGTCCATACAGAAATGGTCTGTCGAGATCAGTGTGGAAGAACTTGACTGGCCTGCACAGAGTCCTGACCTCAACCCCATCGAACACCTTTTGGATGAATTGGAATGCTGACTGCGAGCCAGGCCTAATCGCCTAACATCAGTGCCTGACCTCACTAATGCTCTTGTGGCTGAATAGAAGCAAGTCCCCGCAGCAATATTCCAACATCTAGTGGAAAGCCTTCCCAGAAGAGTGGAGGCTGTTATAGCAGCAAAGGGGGACCAACTCCATATTAATGGCTATGATTTTGGAATGAGATGTTCGCTGAGCAGGTGTCCACATACAGTGGGGAGAACAAGTATTTGATACACTGCCGATTTTGCAGGTTTTCCTACTTACAAAGCATGTAGAGGTCTGTCATTTTTATCATATGTATACTTCAACTGTGAGAGACGGAATCTAAAACAAAAATCCAGAAAATCACATTGTATGATTTTTAAGTAATTAATTTGCATTTTATTGCATGACATACGTATTTGATCACCTACCAACCAGTAAGAATTCCGGCTCTCACAGACCTGTTAGTTTTTCTTTAAGAAGCCCTCCTGTTCTCCACTCATTACCTGTATTAACTGCACCTGTTTGAACTCATTACCTGTATAAAAGAAACCTGTCCACACACTCAATCAAACAGACTCCAACCTCTCCACAATGGCCAAGACCAGAGAGCTGTGTAAGGACATCAGGGATAAAATTGTAGACCTGCACAAGGCTGGGATGGGCTACAGGACAAAAGGCAAGCAGCTTGGTGAGAAGGCAACAACTGTTGGCGCAATTATTAGAAAATGGAAGAAGTTCAAGATGACGGTCAATCACCCTCGGTCTGGGGCTCCATGCAAGATCTCACCTCGTGGGGCATCAATGAGGAAGGTGAGGGATCAGCCCAGAACTACACGGCAGGACCTGGTCAATGACCTGAAGAGAGCTGGGACCACAGTCTCAAAGAAAACTATTAGTAACACACTACGCCGTCATGGATTAAAATCCCCCTGCTCAAGCCAGCGCATGTCCAGGCCCGTCTGAAGTTTGCCAATGACCATCTGGATGATCCAGAGGAGGAATGGGAGAAGGTCATGTGGTCTGATGAGACAAAAATATAGCTTTTTGGTCTAAACTCCACTCGCCGTGTTTGGAGGAAGAAGAAGGATGAGTACAAACCCAAGAACACCATCCCAACCGTGAAGCATGGAGGTGGAAACATCATTCTTTGGGGATGCTTTTCTGCAAAGGGGACAGGACGACTGCACCGTATTGAGGGGAGGATGGATGGGGCCATGTATCGCAAGATCTTGGCCAACAACCTCCTTCCCTCAGTAAGAGCATTAAAGATGGGTCGTGGCTGGGTCTTCCAGCATGACAACGACCCGAAACACACAGCCAGGGCAACTAAGGAGTGGCTCCGTAAGAAGCATCTCAAGGTCCTGGAGTGGCCTAGCCAGTCTCCAGACCTGAACCCAATAGAAAATCTATGGAGGGAGCTGAAAGTCTGTATTGCCCAGTGACAGCCCCGAAACCTGAAGGATCTGGAGAAGGTCTGTATGGAGGAGTGGGCCAAAATCCCTGCTGCAGTGTGTGCAAACCTGGTCAAGACCTACAGGAAACGTATGATCTCTGTAATTGCAAACAGAGGTTTCTGTACCAAATATTAAGTTCTGCTTTTCTGATGTATCAAATACTTATGTCATGCAATAAAATGCTAATTAATTACTTAAAAATCATACAATGTGATTTTCTGGATTTTTGTTTTAGATTCTGTCTCTCACAGTTGAAGTGTACCTATGATAAAAATTACAGACCTCTACATGCTTTGTAAGTAGGAAAACCTGCAAAATCGGCAGTGTATCAAATACTTGTTCTCCCCACTGTACATGTAGTGTATGTCAGAACACCATGATCCGGCGCGCTGCTGGCTTGGATGAGATAACCATTCACAACATGATTCTCTGGTGAGCTGTTCTCATAGAACAATAATTCTGAATAGTTGTTTAGAGTAGTTCTATCATTCTAGAAGTTTATTCTGAGTGTTCTACTCTTGAATGTTGAAGTTCAATAGGTTACGAAAAACAACACTTCATGTGTTTACATAATTTAATGATGAGACAAATGATACGGCGAATGCCAATCTGTAAAAAAACAATGTTAATTTCTCTGGTATGTTTTGCTTGTTTCACACAAGTATTGTTGCTATGTTCGTTGCTAGGGAATGACCAGTCCCATTCATACCATACGGGCTGAATAAGCAGGTCTTTGTGATGTTATTGATTATAATGGGTTAGAATGTCTAGAGAAACATACAACCCTTTTACTGTATTTAACCTTATAAAGGGCTAAACCAAGACTGGCAGTCTCTGTGTATGTCTCTCTGTGTGTGTGTGTGTGTCTCTCTGTGTGTGTGTGTTTGTGTCTCTGTGTGTGTGTGTGTGTATGTTAGGTGGGGGGTTATGAACTCTTTACCCAGGGCCTCAGGCTGTGTCTATCATCAGCAAACTTCAGATCAACTTTATTAACTTAATATACACTCTCGCTAAGCACACACACACACAAGTCTTGTATAGCTAACCTTTCCAATTCAGTCCCATTCAAAATCCTATTTTCCCTAACCCCTAAAGCTAACCCTACCCGTACTCTTACCCTAACCTTAACCCAAAAACCTAACCTTAACCCTAAACCTAACCCTAGCTCCTAACCCTAAACGTAATTCTAACCTTAATCCTAAACCCCCTAGAAATAGCATCTGACTTCGTGGGGACTATCAAAATGTCCCCAGTTGGTAAAATGTTTGGTCCCCACAAAAATAGTTAAACATGTCCACCCACCCACACACACACACACCCACACACACACTGTCAATGAGCAGCTCTGTATTGGATAAAGAGTTGGTTTGGTCCATGCCAGTGGTTAGTACAGCCTGCATTGATCCAGTTCCTCACAGCTGCAACATCTTTCTAACACAATAATGGACTAATTCTCTCCTTTCTCTCTCTCCCCTGACACACTAGCATGAGAAAACAGCTGTGGCTCTCCAGGTTTGGGTGTCAGTGTGTTTATTTGTTTTGCATGATATTTGTGTATGCACTGTGCAGACAGTAAGAGTGTGAATGTACACAATGCACGTATGCACAGTATGTGTGTGTGCACGTGAGCCAATGTGTGTGGGTGGGTTAGTCACTGAGTAATAGTAGAAATAATGGCAATGGAGCTGGTTCTAATCAAGTGTGGACTGTGGATCTAACGCCCAGTGTCAGGGGATATCCAGGGAGCAGAGACATGACTCACTGTGTGTGTGTGCGTGTGTGTGTGTGTGTGTGTGTGTGTGTGGCGTGGTGTGTGTGTGTTCCCCTCAGACACAGCCGTAGCCACCCTTAGACATTGGCTTTCCCAGCCTGATCCAGAGAATGTAGTCTGTCTACTGACTAAATATGACCAAGAGCTGGCAGATCCACTATAATGATTTACCACATTTGGACAGAACTGTGAGTTGGCTTGAAAGCCTGTCTCTGATTTGTAAAAGCCTTAATTAGGGTATTAAAGCAGCTGCACATGTTTGTGTGTGTGTGTTACCTTGTTCACAGAGCTGTCCTGTGTAGCTGGGTAGACACACACAGGTGAAGGAGTTGACTCCGTCCATACAGGTGGCTCCATTACGACATGGGTTGGACTGGCACTCATCAACATCTAAACAAATAACAGAGACAATATGATATCTCTGTGTGTGTGTGTGTGTGTGTGTGTGTGTGTGTGTGTGTGTGTGTGTGTGTGTGTGTGTGTGTGTGTGTGTGTGTGTGTGCGCACGTGTGTATGTGTGTGTACCTGTCTCACAGCGCTGTCCGGTGTATCCAGGTTCACACACACAGATGCTGGAGCTGCCTCTCTGATAGCAGGATGCTTCGTTCAGACACACATTCACTGTGCAGTGCTGCAGACCTGAGACACACACATATATATAATCATCATCATCATCATCATCATCATCATCATCATCATCATAGCAAAGCCATCAATAGCATGATCAACATCGTCATCAGCGTCAAGAACATTATTATCATCATCAACATTCAACTACAACCCTGAGAGCAGAGAAGACAGCGGCCATGATGACGTCATGCACCCCTTGTTAAACACTTTGAATAGGCTCTGATATTTACACCTACCCCTGACATCGACGAACTGAGCCTCGATGTAGTAGTCAGTTCCTGTTTCAGGCTGGTATGTGGACTGAGGTTCATCAGGAACAGGAGGGCCGGCCTCCGGCAGAGGAGGACCAATCGCACCGTCATTATCCACAAACTCCTCCCCCTCAGGTAGGGGGGTCTGGGTCCAGTCGGGGATGGGGTGGGAGGGGTGGGCGGGAGGTGAAGTGGAGGGGTGTGCAGGGGGTGTATGCGTTTGGTTCAGGTGCTGTGGGGTCTTCTGATCTGTGGTAGAGTGACTGGTTTGGTCCTTATGGTGGGTGGTGGGGAATCTAGGGTCAGAGGGTTGTTTGGTTTGGTCCTTAGTGTGTGTGGAGTGATCTCTATCGTGTGTGGTTTGGTTCTTGGTGGGATCCCTGTCGTGTGTTGGACGCTGGGTGGTTTGTGTAGCAGGGTATTTGGAATGATCCTTAGTGTCTGTGGAGTGATTCCTATCCTGAATGGTTTGCTGAGTGGTTTGGTCCATCCAATCTGTAGAAGGGTCTCTGGTTTGATCTTTAGTATGAGTGGAGAGATCTTTATCTTGTGTGGCAGGTTGGTGGGAGTGGTCTCTGGGCTGTGTAGAAGAGTCTGTGTGATGTCCAGTGTGGTCTCCTACAGTCACTCCTGCCTGGGTTGGTCTGGTTCCTGGTCTGGCTCCTGGTCTGGTTCCTGGTCTGGCTCCTGGTCTGGCTCCTGGTCTGGCTCCTGGTCTGGCTCCTGGTCTGGCTCCTGGTCTGGTTCCTGGTTTGGGTGTAACAGTCAGGCTTGAAAGGCTGTCTCTATTTTGTAAAAGCCTTGATTAGGGTTTTAAAGCAGCTGCACAGGTGTGTTTGTGTGTGTGCGTATGTGTATGTGTGTTACCTTGTTCACAGAGCTGTCCTGTGTAGCTGGGCAGACACACACAGGTGAAGGAGTTGACTCCGTCTATACAGGTGGCTCCATTACGACATGGGTTGGACTGGCACTCATCAACATCTACACAAATAACAGAGACAATATGATATCTCTGTGTGTGTGTGTGTGTGTGTGTGTGTGTGTGTGTGTGTGTGTGTGCGTGTGTGTGTACCTGTCTCACAGTGCTGTCCGATGTATCCAGGTTCACACACACAGATGCTGGCGCTGCCTCTCTGGTAGCAGGATGCTTCGTTCAGACACACATTCACTGTGCACTGCTGCAGTCCTGAGACACACACATATATATAATCATCATCATCATCATCATCATCATCATCATCATCATAGCAAAGCCATCAATAGCATGATCAACATCGTCATCGCTGTCATCGTCATCATCAGAAACATCAGCATCAAGAACATTATTATCATCATCAACATTCAACAACAACCCTGAGAGCAGAGAAGACAGCGGCCATGATGACGTCATGCACCCCTTGTTAAACACTTTGAATAGGCTCTGATATTTACACCTACCCCTGACATCGACGAACTGAGCCTCGATGTAGTAGTCAGTTCCTGTTTCAGGCTGGTATGTGGACTGACGTTCATCAGGAACAGGGGGGCCGGCCTCCGGCAGAGGAGGACCAATCACGCGGTCATAATCCACAAACTCCTCCCCCTCAGGTAGGGGGGTCTGGGTCCAGTCGGGGATGGGGTGGGAGGGGTGGGCGGGAGGTGAAGTGGAGGGGTGTGCAGGGGGTGTATGCGTTTGGTTCAGGTGCTGTGGGGTCTTCTGATCTGTGGTAGAGTGACTGGTTTGGTCCTTATGGTGGGTGGTGGGGAATCTAGGGTCAGAGGGTTGTTTGGTTTGGTCCTTAGTGTGTGTGGAGTGATCTCTATCGTGTGTGGTTTGGTTCTTGGTGGGATCCCTATCGTGTGTTGGACGCTGGGTGGTTTGTGTAGCAGGGTATTTGGAATGATCCTTAGTGTCTGTGGAGTGATTCCTATCCTGTTTGGTTTGCTGAGTGGTTTGGTCCATCCAATCTGTAGAAGGGTATCTGGTTTGATCTTTAGTATGAGTGGAGAGATCTTTATCTTGTGTGGCAGGTTGGTGGGAGTGGTCTCTGGGCTGTGTAGAAGAGTCTGTGTGATGTCCAGTGTGGTCTCCTACAGTCACTCCTGCCTGGGTTGGTCTGGCTCCTGGTCTGGTTCCTGGTCTGGCTCCTGGTCTGGTTCCTGGTTTGGGTGTAACAGTCAGGCTTGAAAGGCTGTCTCTATTTTGTAAAAGCCTTGATTAGGGTTTTAAAGCAGCTGCACAGGTGTGTTTGTGTGTGTGCGCATGTGTATGTGTGTTACCTTGTTCACAGAGCTGTCCTGTGTAGCTGGGCAGACACACACAGGTGAAGGAGTTGACTCCGTCTATACAGGTGGCTCCATTACGACATGGGTTGGACTGGCACTCATCAACATCTACACAAATAACAGAGACAATATGATATCTCTGTGTGTGTGTGTGTGTGTGTGTGTGTGTGTGTGTGTGTGTGTGTGTGTATGTGTGTGTGTGTGTGTGTGTGTGTACCTGTCTCACAGTGCTGTCCGATGTATCCAGGTTCACACACACAGATGCTGGCGCTGCCTCTCTGGTAGCAGGATGCTTCGTTCAGACACACATTCACTGTGCACTGCTGCAGTCCTGAGACACACACATATATATAATCATAATCATCATCATCATCATCATCATAGCAAAGCCATCAATAGCATGATCAACATCGTCATCGCTGTCATCGTCATCATCAGAAACATCAGCATCAAGAACATTATTATCATCATCAACATTCAACTACAACCCTGAGAGCAGAGAAGACAGCGGCCATGATGACGTCATGCACCCCTTGTTAAACACTTTGAATAGGCTCTGATATTTACACCTACCCCTGACATCGACGAACTGAGCCTCGATGTAGTAGTCAGTTCCTGTTTCAGGCTGGTATGTGGACTGACGTTCATCAGGAACAGGGGGGCCGGCCTCCGGCAGAGGAGGACCAATCACGCGGTCATAATCCACAAACTCCTCCCCCTCAGGTAGGGGGGTCTGGGTCCAGTCGGGGATGGGGTGGGAGGGGTGGGCGGGAGGTGAAGTGGAGGGGTGTGCAGGGGGTGTATGCGTTTGGTTCAGGTGCTGTGGGGTCTTCTGATCTGTGGTAGAGTGACTGGTTTGGTCCTTATGGTGGGTGGTGGGGAATCTAGGGTCAGAGGGTTGTTTGGTTTGGTCCTTAGTGTGTGTGGAGTGATCTCTATCGTGTGTGGTTTGGTTCTTGGTGGGATCCCTATCGTGTGTTGGACGCTGGGTGGTTTGTGTAGCAGGGTATTTGGAATGATCCTTAGTGTCTGTGGAGTGATTCCTATCCTGAATGGTTTGCTGAGTGGTTTGGTCCATCCAATCTGTAGAAGGGTATCTGGTTTGATCTTTAGTATGAGTGGAGAGATCTTTATCTTGTGTGGCAGGTTGGTGGGAGTGGTCTCTGGGCTGTGTAGAAGAGTCTGTGTGATGTCCAGTGTGGTCTCCTACAGTCACTCCTGCCTGGGTTGGCCTGGTTCCTGGTCTGGCTCCTGGTCTGGTTCCTGGTCTGGCTCCTGGTCTGGTTCCTGGTTTGGGTGTAACAGTCAGGCTTGAAAGGCTGTCTCTATTTTGTAAAAGCCTTGATTAGGGTTTTAAAGCAGCTGCACAGGTGTGTTTGTGTGTGTGCGCATGTGTATGTGTGTTACCTTGTTCACAGAGCTGTCCTGTGTAGCTGGGCAGACACACACAGGTGAAGGAGTTGACTCCGTCTATACAGGTGGCTCCATTATGACATGGGTTGGACTGGCACTCATCAACATCTACACAAATAACAGAGACAATATGATATCTCTGTGTGTGTGTGTGTGTGTGTGTGTGTGTGTGTGTGTGTGTGTGTGTGTGTGTGTGTACCTGTCTCACAGTGCTCTCCGATGTATCCAGGTTCACACACACAGATGCTGGCGCTGCCTCTCTGGTAGCAGGATGCTTCGTTCAGACACACATTCACTGTGCACTGCTGCAGTCCTGAGACACACACATATATATAATCATCATCATCATCATCATCATCATCATCATCATAGCAAAGCCATCAATAGCATGATCAACATCGTCATCGCTTTCATCGTCATCATCAGAAACATCAGCATCAAGAACATTATTATCATCATCAACATTCAACTACAACCCTGAGAGCAGAGAAGACAGCGGCCATGATGACGTCATGCACCCCTTGTTAAACACTTTGAATAGGCTCTGATATTTACACCTACCCCTGACATCGACGAACTGAGCCTCGATGTAGTAGTCAGTTTCTGTTTCAGGCTGGTATGTGGACTGACGTTCATCAGGAACAGGGGGGCCGGCCTCCGGCAGAGGAGGACCAATCACACGGTCATAATCCACAAACTCCTCCCCCTCAGGTAGGGGGTCCTGGGGGGTCAGGGCCCAGTCGGGGATGGGGTGGGAGGGGTGGGCGGGAAGTGAAGTGGAGGGGTGTGCAGGGGGTGTATGCATTTGGTTCAGGTGCTGTGGGGTCTTCTGATCTGTGGTAGAGTGACTGGTTTGGTCCTTATGGTGGGTGGTGGGGAATCTAGGGTCAGAGGGTTGTTTGGTTTGGTCCTTAGTGTGTGTGGAGTGATCTCTATCGTGTGTGGTTTGGTTCTTGGTGGGATCCCTATCGTGTGTTGGACGCTGGGTGGTTTGTGTAGCAGGGTATTTGGAATGATCCTTAGTGTCTGTGGAGTGATTCCTATCCTGTTTGGTTTGCTGAGTGGTTTGGTCCATCCAATCTGTAGAAGGGTATCTGGTTTGATCTTTAGTATGAGTGGAGAGATCTTTATCTTGTGTGGCAGGTTGGTGGGAGTGGTCTCTGTGCTGTGTAGAAGAGTCTGTGTGATGTCCAGTGTGGTCTCCTACAGTCACTCCTGCCTGGGTTGGCCTGGTTCCTGGTCTGGCTCCTGGCCTGGTTCCTAGTTTGGGTGTAACAGTCACCTGTCCGTCCACCCCAGGCCCCACCAGGGGAGCCTCGATGGCTCCAGGACTGCCAGGGCTAGTGTATCTGGGGTCTTCAGGTGGGTACACCTCCTGTGCTGAGCCTTCCTCTTCTGCCGATGTAGACCCCTCGAAGTCTCCCGCCTCTGTCTGTGAGGGAGTGTGTGTGTCCTTGGTGTAAGTGTCAATAGTGTTTGTGTCCTTAGTGTGAGCGGAGAGTGGGTGAGATGGGGTGCGTGTGACACTCTCCGCCCCTCCAATCTCCGTCTCATCTGTGACCACGCCTGATTGGCTGTCTGAGGCAGGGGTGGGTCGGGTGTCTTCTGCTGAGCCCTCCTGGGTACGGCCGCCTGACCCCTCCATGTCCTCATAGGGGGCGATGCCATCTGGGGAAGTATGGGGGGAACTAGGGGATGAGGCTAAGACTGGGGAAGAGACTGGGGATGTGTCGCGGGAAGTAGTGGTTGTTCCTTTGGAGCTCTCTGTCTTTCCTGTCCTGTCTCTGCCTGTGTCTTTAGCTGTGTGTCTTTTTGTATCTCTGTCTGTGTCTATAGCAGTGGACTCGCTGGTCTCTCCAGTATGGATGGCGTCATAGTCAAAGGGAGTGGGGCTCTTCTCCTCCTCTTCTTGCTCCATCTCTCCTCCCAGTTCACCATGGACTGGTGTGGCCGTCTCAAACTGGTCTCCTCTAGCCTCCTGCTGAATGAATGGATTAATGAAGGAGTAAATGAATGAATTAATATTTATTGTTGTGTCATATCACTTTTGCAACCCATCCCAATTATGCTTTTCTACTTCCATTGTCCTTGAAAGAGACGCTGAATATTTCTCACACATTAAGACAGCCTCAGTAAATCTGACCTGGTGTTTCCCGTTGATAATGCTGAGCGTTGGGGGGAGAGGGATGGGATGGATGCCGTCAGAGTCCTCGCTGCCGTGAATGGCCTCACTCTGGGTAACTGGGAAGGCTGGGATGAGAGGGGACTGGAAATCTCCATTACCCCCTAAAGGCTGTCCCAGAATCTGCAGGATGTGTTCCACTGGAAACACAGGAACAATACAGGGAGAGGAGGGGGTCAGAGAAAGAGTGAGGGTGTGTGTGCATCTGTCTGTCTGTCTGTCTGTGTGTGTGTGTGTGTGCGCGCATGTGCATCAGGACCTGCAGATCCTACAGATTAAGGTCTACCAGAAACACACCACAGTGAAACCCTAATGCACATTGTTGATAAATAATAATTGTTTCAGCATTGCAAAATGCCAATATGCTGTTATACTATCCACAAAGACTTAATAATGTCTGCTGTGTGTTGGCTATGACTGGCTCAATGAGAGCCAGAAGTATTACTTGAACAATGCAGGTTTTTGTGTCTTCATTAGGTCTTTATGGTACACATGGAACCTATATCGTGGGAACGAGTGCAAGGGGAAGCACATTTGGACGGGGCAGCACTAAATCTGAGGTTAGTTATGTCTCTGGGGACAAATAAAACCGTGCGGATGGTAGAAATAAAGACTTTTAATCTGCCGTTGAATAAGTGTGTGTGTGTGTGTGTGTGTGTGCTTTCATGCACGCGTCAGACTTAACCATGTTAATAAAACCCACTCCCAACCTAAAGAGGTGTCCGTCCCTTTGTGACCCTGAATCAGATACATCTACTATATTCGAAACAGGAAGATTTAACCATACAGATGTAGGATCTTGATTTGAGCCAGTTTGCCACAGCAGGAAAATAATCCAGCGGCAATAGGAAATGTTAATTATTATGTGGATGAAAATTAATGGACATTTTAGTAGGGGTTGACACATTTTTCGTTAGGGCAAATTAAGTCTGAAATGTCAAAGTCAAAATTACAAACTTTAGAAGACTTTAAAAGACAGGAAAATTCTCAGCAACAAAAGGGTGATCAAATTAAGATCCATCTGTAATCCTCAATATTTCAATTTCTCAATTCCCTTTAGTTGTGTAGAAATAGTGGGACTATAACCCACTGAGGAAGTGAATTCTTATTGAGTTACTGGGTGAAATATTACCTAATACAGGATCCAATATACAATATCTCCCTTTAATAATAAACAATAGCCATTCATAAATGTTATGGCGTGGATGGTGGTAGGGGAGCAGGTAGACTCACACACATTAAAGGAGAAAGGAGGAGAGGCATGGGGTGGGGTGTATGTTGGGAAGGAATTAAGGGAGAGATGGGAAAGTTAGGCAGATAAAGGGAGACCGAGGGAGTAATTAGAGGGGGTAATTAGTTGAGCGTGATTACAATGCTGATTGATCTAAAAGAGGCTCTGCCATTTGACCTCAGGGTTGTGTGTGCTTCTCTCTCTCTCTGAAATGCAACTGCCAAGCTAAAAACTGAAAAATGAGTTAATGTGTTTCAAACATTTGTTTGTGCAGAATCTGCAGATGTGTTTGCATGTAAACTGGTTGTAAATGGACAGAGATGATAACGATACAACTTCTCTATTAAAACAAGAAAACAAACAGCTAGAAAGCATCCAGAGCTGATCCTCGTCAAGCCAGAGATTTCCTTAAGGCATCACTGGAAGCACGCAAGCAGACACACACATGCACAAACACACACACTTGACCCGGAGGCAGAAATAATCAGTTGGACGGGCCTTTGATTTCCATAGGGGGGCAAATTTTTTCACGGGACCTCCTATGTTTTTTTAATGGCTGTAATAGTAAAGACCATAGGCAGCTCGTGAGTTTCAAGTTTGGGGAAGCTTACAATTTATCCTACCATTTCTACCGATCTGTCACGCCCTGGCTCCGGGGACTCTAGTATGTTGAGCCAGGGTGTGAGTTTTCATTTGTTTATGTTCTAGTTGTTGTATATCTATGTTGGCCAGGGTGGCTCCCAATCAGAGACGGCTGTAGCTCGTTGTCTCTGATTGGGAGTCATACTTAGGTAGCCGTTAGGCATTCATTATTTGTGGTTTCTTGTTCTTAGTTGGTTTGTTTATGTAACCAGGGACGTCACGTTTCGTTTTGTTGTTTTGATCGTGTGATCATTCTAATGAATAAAATGTTTGCATTCAACGCTGCGCCTTGGTCCTCCTCTATGAATGAAGATCGTGACAGAAGAAACCACCAAGATGTGACCAAGCAGCGTGTCCAGGAGCCATCGCCAGGGAGATCCCTAACAGATCTCCTTCGCCTCCTCGACTGGGTCAAGCCGAGTGAGGAAGAGAAGGGCTTGACATTGTGGCAGAAGGGCGAAAGGCTGGCGAGGGACATGGAGACCTGGTCCACGGGTAGGGGAGACGCCCAGAAATTTTTTAGGGGGGGGGCTAACGCCGTGGACGACGGGCCAGCAGGAGACCGCGGCAGAGCGGCCCAGCGGATTGGCAGAGGAGGCCGCCAGGTTACGGGGGCCACTGGTCGAAGAGGGGGTGGAAGATGTAGAGGCACGGCGAGAGGTACTGGCGTGTGTTGCCAGTCCGGTCCGGCCTGTTCCTGATCCCCACGTAGGGCCAGTGGTGTGTGTTCCCAGTACGGTCCGGCCTGTTCCTGCCACTCGCACCAAGTCTACGGTGCGCATCGCCAGCTCGGCCCGGCCCGTTCCTGCTCTCCGCACCAAGTCTGTGGTGCGCGTCGCCAGCCCAGTCCGGCCCATTCCTGCTCCCCGCACCAAGTCTGTGGTGCGTTTCGTCAGCCCTGTCCGGCCCGTTCCTGCTCTCCGCACCAAGTCTGTGGTGCGCGTCGCCAGCCCAGTCCGGCCCATTCCTGCTCCCCGCACCAAGTCAGTGGTGCGTTTCGTCAGCCCTGTCCGGCCCGTTCCTGCTCCCCGCACCAAGTCAGTGGTGCGCGTCGTCAGCCCGGCACGGCCCGTTCCTGCTCCCCGCACCAAGTCAGTGGTGTGCTTCGTCAGCCCGGTCCGGCCCGCTCCTGCTCCCCGCACCAAGTCAGTGGTGCGTTTCGTCAGCCCGGCTCGGCCCGCTCCTGCTCCCCACACCAAGCCAGTGGTGTGCGTCGTCAGTCCGGCATGGCCCGTGCCTGTTCCACCGGTGGCGGGTCCGGCACCGGTCAGGTGCTGCGTCACGCCGGAGCTAGAGCAATCCGCTCCACCAGTGTTCAGTTCAGCTCTGGTCAGCAGGGCCAGACCGGACCAGGGGTACTTTGGGGGGTTAGAGAAGGAGTGGGGGTCATGTCCGGAGCCGGATCCGCCGCCGAGGCGGAGTGCCCACCCGGTCCCTCCCCTGTTGTATTTGGTTGGCGCGGTCGGAGTCTGCGCCTTTAGGGGGGGGGTACTGTCACGCCCTGGCTCTGGGGACTCTAGTATGTTGAGCCAGGGTGTGAGTTTTCATTTGTTTATGTTCTAGTTGTTGTATATCTATGTTGGCCAGGGTGGCTCCCAATCAGAGACGGCTGTAGCTCGTTGTCTCTGATTGGGAGTCATACTTAGGTAGCCGTTAGGCATTCATTATTTGTGGTTTCTTGTTCTTAGTTGGTTTGTTTATGTAACCAGGAACGTCACGTTTCGTTTTGTTGTTTTGATCGTGTGATCATTCTAATGAATAAAATGTTTGCATTCAACGCTGCGCCTTGGTCCTCCTCTATGAATGAAGATCGTGACACGATCTGCGTGCCAGTTCTGATTATTTTTGATATGGGCATTTTCTTGGAGCAGTTTCATTTCAATAATAATGTTTTCATTTCTCAAAATCATTGTCACATGGTTAATCATAAAAAGCTGAAGTAAAATGATGAACATCTAAAAGTTAAAATTCAACTTTGCCGAGAGCACTATCATATGGACCGTTGATACATTGTGATCCATTGGCGGCTAAAGAAATGCGAACATAGAACTCAGAGATGCAGCAGTAGGCCTATAACTTCCATCGTCAACTAAGTAAAATACATAGGCCTAAAGCAGACAAATAAAAGCAGTAGAAAATATCCTGATGAAAATTCTGGTTCTTTAAATCACATGAATCTATCTACTGCGCCTGTCTGCCTCCCTTTCTATCTGTCTTGACTTGAGCTATTCCTAGTGACGTGCAACATTGTATCAAATCATCACTTGGTCCGGCCTGACGTTGTACGTCTTCAGTATAACCTACATGTTGTTGAAAGTTTATCTAGCTTCTATAAACTAAAATTGTATTTTACAACTAAGTTACGTTTACAAACTTAGTCCCCGTGTAGCTCAGTTGGTAGAGCATGGCGCTTGCAACGCCAGGATTGTGGGTTCGATTCCCACCGGGGGCCAGTACCCACACACACTGGTAATTTGAAACAATCCACAGCTATTTAAAAAATGAATAAACTAATGATGCTCTGTGGCTAAGTAATGCTCCCTGGTGAAGTATTTTGAATGATTTCATTTACACAGGAGTAATTATATAATTTTGGTTAAACATCAATTTACTTTAGGGCAATCCAGCATCCTAACATTGCAATGTGTACCCGCCAACTTTCCTTTCCAATTCGCAAGAGGCTGAAACCAGAGATCTGTATATAATGACGAGATGCTCATGTTTATTTATTTTTTACCTTTATTTAACTAGGCAAGTCAGTTAAGAACAAATTCGTATTTACAATGATGGCCTACCAAAAGGCAAAAGGCCTCCTGCGGGGACGGGGGCTGGGATTCAAAATAAAAATATAGGACAAAACACACATCAAGACAAGAGAGACACCACAACACTACATAAAGAGAGGCCTAAGACAACAACATAGCATGGCAGCAACACATGACAACACAGCATGGTAGCAACACAACATGACAACAACATGGTAGCAACACAACATGGCAGCAGCACAACATGGTAGCAACACAAAACATGGTACAAACATTATTGGGCACAGACAACAGCACAAAGGGCAAGAAGGTAGAGACAACAATACATCACAGGAAGCAGCCACAACTGTCAGTAAGAGTGTCCATGATTGAGTCTTTGAATGAAGAGATGGAGATAAAACTGTCCAGCGTGAGTGTTTTTTGCAGCTCTTTCTCCGCCCTAACAATGGGAGTCTTTATCCCAAAGGCGGGAAGGCAGGGGACAAGCTTAGGTCTGCATATTATTTCCATAGAAACGCATTGGGCTTATACTGGATGGAATCTGGCGAGATTGAGCTCTCTTGCGTCACCTCTTCCTCTCTGCTGAAACTAAGCATATCACAGGAGAAAGCATCTGAGCGAGCGAAACAACGCCCCTCTATATGTAGCCCATGTATCTGATGCTGTCTTGCCAGAAATAGTATGACAATCCATCCTCTTTTGGTCCAGACATGATCAGATACATGGTCTACATATACTGAGACAGAGGGGTGCTGTTTCGCTCGGATGCTTTAACTGAGATTGATGCATTTTTCTGTTGGCCGTGTCTTGGTCAAATAAGGGTAAGGAGGTACAGTAGGGCAGACCAGATCCCCTAAGGCCAGCCCATATGCCTGCCCTAACACACACACAAACACAACTACACACACACATTTCAATAATGCATCACTGGAAGCACGCACACACACACAGCTAAATAAGGTAATCCCTAAATCTAAAATGTTCCCACAGATCCTGAACTCCTACAGTAGCGAATGCTTACTGACATGACAGCTGGGAATCTGTTTTAATGGAGATATTAATATATTATGGAGATGCATCACATCAGTTTAGGACACAGTTGTCCAGCAGTTGCCTGGTTTAAGAGTGGTCACTGTATCCTTCCTGTCCATGCCACACACACTTTAACAATGTGTACTGTATACTCTCTTTCCATGCTACTATCTCTCTCTGACTGACCATTCTGTCTGCCTACACTGGACATCTGTCTAGATCCAACAGAGCATCAACACAAGCTGCTCACTCTGAAGCACAGAGAGTACAGAGTCATTCAGCACACGCAGTCACTCACAGAGACTCATAATGTAAGAGTTTACTTAAGCAATAAGGGCCGAGGAGGTGTGGTATATTGGCAATATATCACAAACCCCCGAGGTGCCTTATTGCTATTAGAAACTGGATACCAACGTAATTAGAGCAGTAAAAATAAATGTTTTGTCACACCCATGGTATAGGGTCTGATATACCATGGCTGTCAGCCAATCAGCATTCAGGGCTCGAACCATCCAGTTTATAAAACAGGACTTATTACAGTCCTTTCACAAGGTGGCTGAGACAGTGCATAGTTTGGCACTACAATTATGAGAAAATACCTCGAAACAGAGGTGTTACGTCCACATACACGGAGTTAGCAGTGTTGAGATAAGAGTTTGTTTGGTTGTGCATTAAACTGAACATCACCTTGTCATCAGAGTCAACAGTAAACTCTCACCTGATTGGTTCCTGTCGTGCACATTGACGATGATGAGGTGGAATGGTGGTTTGGTGGGCGAGGCCTTCTTATGGATGGCCACCGATTGGTCCATGCCGTATGATTCCGTGGCTCCTGGTTGGCTGTGGGTTGTTGTTCTATAGCTCTTGCCCTCCTCCTCCTTGTAGACCACAGCAGGCTGCTGTTCTGTCACTCTGTCCCCACCTGGGTGGCCATGCTCTGGGGTGACCGACCCTGGATACCCCCTTGGACGCCCTGGGTACCCTGGTTGTCCTGGGCGTGAGGGGTCCGAACCCAGTCCTGTGCCTACCATGAAGCCATGTGTGGGAGTCACTACTCCCTGGTCCTTCCCCTCACTTTCCCCATCACTACTGCTCCCCTCCCCACTCCCACTGCTCTCCCCCCTGCCTGAGCCTGTCTGAACCTCCCCCTCTTCCTTGTCTCCCTCCAGGTCTCCCCCCTGGATGATGTCTAGGTGGGGGTGGGTGGGCTTGGAGCGGATGGTGGGGAGAGGGGGCAGCTGCAGAGGTAACAGGCTATCACCCACGGAGGGCAGTGACTCTACCTTGGTTAGGTCTAGGACAAAGGCATCCCCATCATACTCAGGGAACTGAGTGGTACCAACAGAGAAGTCTGTATTTTGGTCTGTCGTTCTGTCTGTTGTTCTGTCTCCTATCTGGGTAGTTCTGTCTTTGTCTGTTGTCTTGTGGTCAGTGGAGTGATACTTGTCTTTGGTGGTGTGTGTTCTGTCAGTAGCAGTGTAACGTCTGTCTGTGCCTGTATAAGCTGTGTCGTGTGGTCCACCTGTATGTTGACTTCTGTCTTGGTCTGCAGTTGTTTGGTGTGGTCGGTCTGTGTGGTGAGGATTGTCTACAGCTGTGTGAGTTCTGTCTGTTGCTGTGTGGTCAGTTCTGTCTGTGGGAGTTGTGCCTGGAAGGTTTGGTCTGCCTGTGTGGTAGGTAGTGTGAGGTCTGTCTGTAGCTGTGGTCGTCACAGGTCCAGGAGTGGTGATCTCTGGTTCCTTACCTGCAGAGACAGAGAGGAGGGGTTTAGCTCTGGTGACATCACAAAACTTGTAACATTGCTGATATACAGTAGTCTCTCAGATTATATCACCTGAGATAACAGGCAAGGTACAGTCATGTACTCAAAGGTAAAGAGAAAGACTAAGGAACATGGTGTGCCATAGTAAATAAAAGACAAAGAAGAAACAGAATGCTAATGGAGAATGCTAAACATGGTGTTGTCAGAATCAGAATGGTATCAACTCACAGCAGCAAGCTGTAAAAGGACATCAAACCCAGAGAGTTACATTTCTAAAGAGAGACGTCAGCCGTTAAGAATAAACCCGTGGAAGTGTCAGTGCCAGTGGTGTCAGTTTGTCAGAATGTCTCTCTCTCTGCCAGGATGTCTGTATTTTTAGACTGCATGGTGTGTGAACTGTGTTAAAAATTGCTGTTTTAGGCCAACTGTAAACCTCCAACCTCCAAGATTCTTTGGCATAAGCGTGTATGCATACATACACACATGCAGGCAGACACACACACGCAAACACACACCTAGATGTGCTGAAGCGTTTCTTTTGGCTACACATAACCTGCTATGTTTCAACACTGGAGCACATCTTTAGGCAACATGTTAGCCCTCTCTTTTCCTCCTGTATACAATAGCCTATAATCCTAACCCAAACTCATTACATTGTCTTCTGCCCATATAATAATTATAATAATATAATAGTATGTGTAAACCACAGAGAAACATGAGTTTGGCATCAAACAACATTTGTAAAACTCTAGTAAATCTTTACTATAAGAGGAAAAGGGAAGGGAAGGCCTACATACACGCAAACCCATAACATTACTCTCTGTATCGCACACACACACACGCACACAACCACCATACTCCTGTGTAACGTGCTCGCTGCTTGTCTCATGGACAGCTGACGCATGCACGTTAACCTTACTGACACACTGTAATGTCATAATTATGTATAATGTACAATGCATTCGGAAAGTATTCAGACCCCTTGACTTTTTCCACATTTTGTTACGTTACAGCCTTATTCTAAAATTGATTAAATAAACATTTTCCTCATCAATCTTTTATAAATTTTAGGAAATGTATAAACAAATAACAAACAGAAATACCTTATTTACATAAGTATTCAGACCCTTTGCTTTGAGAATCGAAATTGTTTCCATTGATCATCCTTGAGATGTTTCTACAACTTGATTGGAGTCCACCTGTGGTAAATTCAATTGATTGGACATGATTTGGAAAGGCACACACCTGTCTATATAAAGGTCCCACAGTTGACAGTGCATGCCAGAGCAAAAACCAAGCCATGAGGTCAAAGGAATTGTCCGTAGAGCTCCGAGACAGGATTGTGGTCGAGGCACAGATCTGGGGAAGGGTACAAAAAAAATGTCTACAGCGTTGAGGGTCCCCAAGAACACAGTGGCCTCCATCATTCTTAAATGGAAGAAGTTTAGAACCACCAAGACTCTTCCTAGAGCTTGCCGCCCGGCCAAACTGAGCAATCGGGGGAGAAGGGCCTTGGTCAGGGAGGTGACCAAGAACCCGATGTACACTCTGACAGAGCTCCAGAGATCCTCTGTGGAGATGGGAGAACCTTACAGAAGGACAACCATCTCTGCAGCACTCCACCAATCAGGCTTTTATGGTAGAGTGGCCAGACAGAAGCCACTCCTCAGCAGGCACATGACAGCCCGCTTGGAGTTTGCCAAAATGCACCTAAAGGACAGACCATGAGAAACACGATTCTCTGGTCTAATGAAACCAAGATTGAACTCTTTGGCCTGAATACCAAGCGTCCCGTCAGGAGGAAACCTGCCGTCATCCGTACGGTGAAGCATTGTGGTGGCAGCATCATGCTGTGGGGATGTTTTTCAGTGGCAGGGACTGGGAGCAAAGTATAGGAAGATCCTTGATGAAAACCTGCTCCAGAGCGCTCAAGGCCTCAGACTGGGGCGAAGCTTCACCTTCCAACAGGACAACGACCCTAAGCACACAGCCAAGACAACACAGGAGTGGCTTCGGGACAAGTCTCTGAATGTCCGTGAGTGGCCCAGCCAGAGCCCGGACTTGAACCCGATCGAACATCTCTGGAGAGACCTGAAAACAGCCGTGAGCGACGCTCCCCATCCAACCTGTCAGAGCTTGAGATTTACATTTACATTTTAGTCATTTAGCAGACACTCTTATCCAGAGCGACTTACAGTTAAGTGAGTGCATAATTATTATTATTATTATTTTTTATTTTTTTCATACTGGTCCCCCGTGGGAAACTCACAACCCTGGCGTTGCAAACGCCATGCTCTACCAACTGAGCTACACGGGAGATGATCTGCAGAGAAGAATGGGAGAAACTTTCCCAAATACAGGTGTGCCAAGCTTGTAGCGTCATACCCAAGAAGACTCGAGGCTGTAATCGCTGCCAAAGGTGCTTCAACAAAGTACTGAGTAAAGGGTCTGAATACTTATGTAAATGTAATATTTCAGTTGTTTTTTTTTATACATTTGCAAGAATTACTAAAAAACAGTTTTTGCTTTGTCATTATGGGGTATTGTGTGTAGATTGATGAGGAAAAAACAATTTAATACATTTTAGAATAAGGCTGTAATGTAACAAAATGTGGTCAAGGGGTCTGACTACTTTCCGAATGCACTGTATATATTCAATTTCAGCCCCCCTCCCCCTCTCAAAATGTTGGATGCATATATAGAAGGAGCTGGGATCCCCCCCTCCCTCTCTCTTGTTTCCTCCCTTTCTTTGGTCTCTCTCTCTCTCTCTCTCTCTCTCTCTCTCTCTCTCTCTCTCTCTCTCTCTCTCTCTCTCTCTCTCTCTCTCTCTCTCTCTCTCTCTCTCTCTCTCTCTCTCTCTCTCTCTCTCTCTCTCTCTCTCTCTCTCTCTCTCTCTCTCTCTCTCTCTCTCTCTCTCTCTCTCTCTCTCTCTCTCTCTCTCTCTCTCTCTCTCTCTCTCTCTCTCTCTCTCTCTCTCTCTCTCTCTTCACCTCTTTCTCTCCCTCTCTCTCCATCCCCCTCCATCCCTCCCTCTCTCTCTGTGTGTTGGAGGCGTGTATACCTGGCAGGACTCTGAGCAAAGACACTCAGGGGAGTTAGCCTGCTCACTCAAACTCTGAGGGGACCTGGACAGCCCAGCCAAACTAGCTCCATCTCCAGCCCAGGTTTGATGTCATGTGTTTGGCTGGGCCAGGCCAAGTCCCTATAGCCATGTCACCTCCACTATGCATTAGCCTGCATGCGCTATAGGCTAAATGCAAGACGCAGCTCACATATACGCTCGGAGCTGTATAAATCAGCTACACATGGTCGTAGACCACCACTATATTGCAACAGATTATTTAGTGTCTGCAAAAAGAGGGTCGCAAATGTGTAAATCTATTCTACGAAGACTTTCCCTCTCTCTTTCTCAGACTCTCTCTTACTCTCCGTCCTCTTTCTCTCTTGTTCCACTCTCTTTCTGGGAAGGGGCCAGCTGTAGTGCATTAGGGACCTGTCCTGTTTCTGTCTGTGTTTCTTGCTGTGTAGAGAGCGTGAGTTGGGTTTTCCCCTAGTAAAAAACACACACAGGCCCATAAACGGGAGAGACAGGAGAGAGAGGAGGTTGCAGGAGGATATTCTTCAGCATGGTAGAGTTGAACAGAGTGCTGTTTCTCTGCAGAACTCATTCTCATTCCCCTTGCAACACCACACTATAAACTGCTTTGGTTTCCTAACTGGGTCTCTGCTGTGACCCCCCTAGAGATATAGTTTTCTAATGACCCACCAAATCAGAGCCATGTTTCGAGTCAGGATGCAGTCTTAAGCCCTGACCCTGAAAGAATAGGCCTTAACCAACCATGTGGGAGACATTGGGTTATGTCAGTAGAAGTTGGAAACTGGAAGGCAGAGAGAGGAAGGAGAGGTTGCAGACTGCAGTAAGGTAGAGAGGAATGGGAGGTTGGAGAGGTTGGAGACTGCAGTAAGGTAAAGAGAAATGGGAGGTTGGAGAGGTTGCAGACTGCAGTAAGGTAAAGAGAAATGGGAGGTTGGAGAGGTTGCAGACTGCAGTAAGGTAGAGAGGAATGGGAGGTTGGAGAGGTTGGAGACTGCAGTAAGGTAGAGAGGAATGGGAGGTTGGAGAGGTTGCAGACTGCAGTAAGGTAAAGAGAAATGGGAGGTTGGAGAGGTTGCAGACTGCAGTAAGGTAGAGAGGAATGGGAGGTTGGAGAGGTTGGAGACTGCAGTAAGGTAGAGAGGAAGGAGAGGTTGCAGACTGCAGTAAGGTAGAGAGAGGAAGGAGAGGTTGCAGACTGCAGTAAGGTAGAGAGGAAGGAGAGGTTGCAGACTGCAGTAAGGTAGAGAGAAGTAAGGGATGTTGCACTCTTCAAGACTGCAGTAAGGCAGGTAGAGGAAGGGGATACTGCATACTGCAGTAATGCAGGGAGAGGAAGGGGATACTGCATACTGCAGTAATGCAGGGAAAGGAAATTGATGTATGGGTTAGAGATTGCAGTTAGGCATAAGGCAGGGATTATGGGGTGATACAGTAATGCAAGAAGTGGAAGCGAGTGGGCCATTGTCTTTCCAGATGTGATATAAAGTAAATGCTCACTGTGCAAACAGACGTGTCAAACATAGTATCACAATAAAAGTCATTTTAAAAGCTTTAAACACTGTGTGGGCCAGATCCTAACACGCCCGTAACTTGAACTATTACATAAATCATGTCAACGGAAGATGAACGTATAATTGTGAGTTTATGTATGTTGCTCCAGTTAGCATTCAGCCTTTTACTGTAAAATAACAGTTTCACGTAAACCATCCTCTTCATCCTCTCCTCTCTCTAACTCCCCCCTCTACCCTCCAACCCTTTCTTTGTCTCCTAGATGTGATCTGTCCCCCCAGGCTTGGCCGTTTAGACAACCCTCAGCAGGAAGTGAAAACAGGGTGAGAGTTCATCCTCACACAGGACGGGGCTTAACTTATTGAGCCTGAGAGAAAGTGCAGAAATATCCCTGATGATACTCCGGCCTGCCAAGTCTGAATGTCTGTTAGTACAATAAAGGAACAGCTCCTCTCTACCCTTCGACCCCCTCCCTCCTTAAGAACATGTCTACTCTCTCCCCCCTTCTCACTACTTTTCTCTCCCATTTCTCAATGTCTGGCTCCACCTCCCCCTCCTCTTCCTCTTCCTCCCCATCATCATCATTGTGATCATTGTCATCGCCTTCATAGTAGCAGCGACAGCAGCTTTAGTAACAGTGGTGGTAATAGTATTACAGTAGTCTTACCCTTGAAACAGAAAGCTCCATGTCTGTTAATAGGGTTGGGGAAGCCAGTCTGGTCGGGGAATTGGTACAGAGTCCGGACCCCCAGCAGTCCTCCTCCACACTGGGGCCTGGGGACGGATATGGGGTAGCGGGCGCTCCCGTCTGACAGCCAGCCGTAGTCACAGCGATTCAGGCCTCCATGCCACGCGGCGAACAGGTTACCAGGGGAGGCGAGCACTGCCCCCTGCCTCTCACACACACGCTTAGCCTGGCGAAGGGTCAGCTTGTAACGGATAGGAGCATAGAACACCTCACCTACAGGGGGAGATATACACACACTTTACCCAAATAGTCACACGCTTTAACTCACCATCAGGAAACACAAATACTCAAACTCACTCATGCGCACACACACACTCACTCACCGTGCAGTTTGTCTACATAGCAGTAGACGTCGTAGGTCTCTTTAGGGTCTCTGAGCCCATACGTCCTGATCCCAGGCCTGTGATTCAAATCGCCCATGCAACCAGGACGGGGCTTCGTGATTGGGTATCTACAGGGACGAGAGAGGGAGCATGGGAAATGTAGTCTTCCTTACAAACTCTGATAGGGACAGTGGTATCCTTGAGATGGGTATTAAACATATTTTGTTTCAGCCCTGGTCATCACCAGCCACATCAGTTGAGAGCTGTGATGCTTAGGTAACACGCACACACACACAAACAAACACACACCTGACGGTCTGGTCGGCTATCCAGCCGGCGTCACACTGGTCCAGTCCGTCCTCGAAGGCGGCAGTCAGCTGTTCAGCCGTAGCGATGGTTGCCCCGTTAGCGCGACACGCGTCAATGGCCCCAGGAAAGGAAAAGGTGTAGCGGCTGGAACCAGACCTATAGTGGAACACCACACCTGGAGAGAGACAGAGACAGGAGGTCAGTGTGTGTGTGTTTGTGTGGTGAGTGCCTGTGTTTAGTACTGAGAGGGTTACAGAAAGAACACAACCAGCGAGCCCACTTTTACAAGCGATTTAGAAAAAACTGTAATCCAGATCCAATAAGAAAACTGAGACAACCTAGTAACACGAGCATCGTACTGCAGAGAGGACAGATAAGAAGACTGCGCTACGATACTTTAGCTCGCTGACATCCTGAAACTATCTGAGAATGTTTGTCTTGGGCAATCAGACCCCTATTTTCCAAGTTCATAAGAGAGTTAATTGTTTTTCCCTCTAGGAAACGGGCTGTTTCCAGTTGTAGAGTTCACTGAATAGACTGGCATGCAGTAAAACGTTAAAAGAGTTGATAGTCTGATAGAGCTGTCGCTGTCTGTTTCTATTTGTAGCCTAGTGAACAGTGGTTGTATCTACACACAGAGACTATTGTATCAACAGACCGTTGTTCATCTCTAATGTGGACTCTGTGATAATCTGGGCTATTTAGGGGGTTTCTCCTTATGAAAGATACCCAGCTTGGATGTCACACAGTAGTATACTGTAACCCCCCACCCCCCAACATGAGCTACATAAGGCAATGTATTGTAAAAGTTTGGTAGGACAAATTTGGAACTCAGGAATGTATGCTTAGTTAACTATATACTACAGATATAGAGCCAGGTCTTCCTCGGCATGCAAGCCAGAGAGACTCAAAGAGAGAGCGAGACCTGGACACAATCTATGGTTTTGTTTACTCCGACACAGCTATTGGTGACTAGACTGTCATGCTGTGACATATGGTGATTTAACTAGCTACTGTTTTAAGTTTTATTAGTCATGTGTACAGGATACACATGGTATACACCATCCAACGAAATGCTTACTTGCAGGTTCTTTGGACGGTGTATACCATGTGTATTCTATACATTACCCTGTAGAATCTACTGATGACTTGGTCAGATGAGGGCTACATTTCTAAGTTCATCTCTCAGGAGATAGGGGGCCGCCTAGATAGGGGGCCGCCAGGAGATCTAAGTTCATCTCTCAGGAGTACTTTAATGTGTCTAAGTCTCTCTGAGTGTCTCTGGGCAGAGCAGAGCAAAGAGCAGTCCACCTCTACCTTATCCTCAGATGACCTACACCAGCCCTGTAGGTCTGCACAGGTCCAGCATGAGGTAGTGTGTTACAACCAGAGAAACACAGCACCGCCAGGTATACTGAATGTTTCTCCATCAGCTAGCTACGTATGCAGACCTGGTAAAAGTTCCAGCCAGACATCTACTCTGCCTCACACATCCCAGTCTCAGTCCCAGACTGAATCTCCTGCCATCTGAGCAGGTAATGCCCTGAAGGTAATGATATATGCAGGTGAGTCACTAACGTCAGTCTCAAGATGTACATAACAGTCCAGCTCCTGGAAACCTACAACACCACCGTCTGCCAGTTAGTGCCTCAGTCTAGTGATGATGACTTGGCCTGCTGCTCAGCTCTGCTGTCCAGGAAAGCTAACTGCACTATTACATCATAATAACATAGATACATGACCACATCATGGCACCTCTACAGATAGTAACTAAAGCAGGGATCATCAATGGCCAAGGGCCGATCTTTTATTGTGCGGATGGTCGGGGGGCCGGACCATAATTGCAAATCATTTGTAGAAGCCCAAACGGATCATATTAAAGTCTTTCATGTCCAACAATGAATTTGCACAAAAAACTTGGGGGGCCAAATAAAAGCATTTGGCCCGCGGGCCGCCAGTTGGGGAATCCTGAACTAAAGGCTCCCTATGGAATAGCATGTCTGAGTGGGAATGACACGAAACAGGTAGCATTAGAGAGTTTCACAATATTTATATTACCCAACAACTCCTGTAACTGATGACAATAGGGCATGGACCGATGGGCACATTCCAATGGGTGAAATTGTGTGCGTTTCTGTGTTACTGTGTGTCTGCTACCATGCGTGTGTCCACTCACCGCTGACATTGAGATGAACAGTATCCTGGGTGTCCTCCATGCCATGCATGACCTCGCAGCGGTACAGCCCAGCGTCGCTAGCCCTCAGGTGCACAACGATCAGCGAGGCGTCACCTTCTTCCTGGGGGTGGTTGGGCACCGACACCCTGCCCTTGTACCCCTGCTCCACCTTGATCCCTCCTCCCTGGGACACCAGCACCACACGCTCCCCATCTCCCTCCAGCTTTGTCCACTTAATCCTCAGCTGGTCCTCTGGGCCCTGTGTGCTACGGGTGAGTGTGGGGATGTGGCTGGGTGTTGGGGTGTGTGTGGTGGGGGTGTTTGAGGAGGTGGGGGTGATGGAGAAGTGGCATGGTAGCACCACCCTGCCCGCCAGAGAGCCACTAGTGGGGGCAGCCTTCTCTACCTTCATTCTCCATGATGGATCTAGAGAGAAATAGAGGGTGTTACTATCTAGCCATGCTAGTAAGGACAAAAGTGCCTATATTATCAAAAGCAAGTACATGAGCTTTGGGGTCAGGGCTAGGGGTAAGGTTGAGTGAGGGTCAAGGTGAGGGGTTAATAGTGTAAACTACAGAGTGGGCATGGGAAGTTAAATCAGGACAGAAGGCACCAGAGGGGGGATGGGTTTAATTCAGGACACCAAATGACAGAACAAACAGATACACAGAGCATGGGTTTAATTTGTGGATGGGTTTAGTGGAGGGCTGTATGTGGTCCGGATGGCTTACGGTGTGATTAACTTGACCCCTGATGTAGGTAACTGGAAGTGTGTGTGTGTGTGCGCGCATGTCTAGAGCAGGGCTTTCTCAAACTCAGTCCTGGAGCCTCCCAGGGGTGCATGTTTTTTGGTTTTTGCCCTAGCACTACATATCTGATTCAAGTAATTAAAGCTTGATGATAAGTTTATTATTTGAATCAGCTGTGTAGTGCTGGGGCAAAAACCAAAACGTGCAGGACCGAGTTTGGGAAACCCTTTTCTAGAGGATTGAGAAAAATGAATGGAGCTGAGTGAATGCCTCTCTCCGTTTCCTGTGTAAAACTAATGACCTGTTTCCAGTTTGTTAGACTCTTATCCAGAGTGAAACACACACACACACACACACAGCAAGACTCACCTTGTTCAGCGAAAGCACAACAAAGAAGCACAAGCCAGAGCAGGTGCCTGAGATGTAACATCTCGACAGAACCTGTGGAACAAACACACACAGAGTTCATTACATCCAAATGATCATGAATTATATACCGGTATAAAGTGTATATATTATTTGAGCATAAACTGTAGCGATTAAGGGGGAGAAGCCAGAGTGGGGCCTGAACCAGCGACTCTGTGGTCACAGGGCCAAATTCAGCCTCATGGAAGTGGAGAGACATTCCCAGAGAATAGAGAAAGCTCTATCTGTACACACACACACTCGCATAAACCCCTAGTATGACTCCAGGGGCCTCACCTTGCATGACCCTATTGGGAAAGCTATGCAATCCATTTTTACAAGTATTTACCAAGTCTGAGGAAATGAAATACTGTAGGCCTATGTGGTGTTGACCCAAAGATTAAGGTAGAGAATAATGTAATTGTATAATAGTGAATCTTTTAATGAAGCAGCTGCAAGGTAGATCCCCCTCTGATCACAGTCATGGAAGGAGCTCCAAGAGTAAATGGTCACATGACCCTTATATAGTGGGAGGTAATAATACAATCATATTGTTACACAACAGTTATTTATACAAGCAACAGTTCCAGAACACAATGACCTTGTATTAGGGTGCAGACATACCGGGAGTCTATGAGTGGCATAACATCACAGATCAGAACAGAGCATAACCCTTGAGAAGTTACAACAGCTCACCCTAATTCTTCCACAACAGTAGACTGTGACGCGTACTGAGTGTACAAAGAGGCAGGATGCAGGCGCAGGAATTAACAAGGTCAAGGTTTACTTAACAATGAGCAAGAGAAATAACAAAGATAGAGTAAACGACACAAAGCTTAACAATCACACACAACATCATCCAGAACAGTCCAGGGCTAAATAGGGGTGGTGATGAGATGATGAGGTGCAGGTGCGCTGGAGGTGATTAGGGTGCGTTGGGTTTCCATTCCGGTGTTGCCGAGGTGGTGCGCTCACACCGGTGGCTCAGTACACAAGGCGAATCAGAGCGCTGGAGGGGAGCAACGGGAGGAGACGTGACATATGGATGTGGGTGTTTTAGGATGGGCGCTGTGGTGAACCTCTCCTTCAGCCTCTTGAAGGCAGCGTCATCCTCAGGGTTCCAGGCCAGCTTCTGAGGCCCACCCTTAAGGAGAGAGGTGAGCGGGGCGGCTATGGAGCTGAAGGACCTGATGAAACGCCGGTAGAAATTAGCGAAGCCCAGGAAGCTCTGTAGGCCCTTGATGGTGGTGGGAACTGGCCATGACCTGACAGCGTCCGTCTTCACTCCTTCCATGAACACCCCCTGAGGACTGATCCGGTATCCCAGGAAGGAGATGGCCTGTTGGTGGAATTCGCATTTCTACCCCTTCACCAACAGGCTGTGTTCCCGGAGGTGGAGCAGGATACCTCGGACATCCCTGACGTGCTCCTCGAACGTAGCCGAGTAGATCAGGATATTGTCGATATACACCACCACCTGTCTACTCAGCATGTCCCGGAACACGTCATTGAAGAAGGACTGGAACACAGAAGGTGCGTTGGCGAGGCCGTAGGGCATGACTCAGTATTCATAGTGGCCTGAGGTAGTGCTGAATGCTGTCTTCCACTCGTCTCCTTCCAGGATTCGGATCAGGTTGTAGGCACTCCTCAGGTCCAACTTGGTAAAGTACCGGGCCCCTCGTAGCTGCTCGATGGCCGACGGAACCAGAGGGAGGGGGTAAAGGTACTTGGTGGTGACTGCATTCAGCCTCCTGTAGTCAATGCATGGTCTCAGTCCTCCGTCTTTTTTGGCCACAAAGAAGAAGCTGGCGGAGGCAGGAGAGGTAGAGCGTCTGATGAACCCCTGTCTCAGGGTCTCCGCCACATACTTCTCCATGGCCTCAGTCTCCGCCATGGAAAGGGAGTAAATGCGACTCTTTGGGGGGGTCCCTCCAGCAGGTCAATGGCGCAGTCCCAGGGCCAGTGAGGAGGGAGACACGTAGCCTTTAATGAAGAGAAGACATCTAAGAGATCTGCGTACTCACGTGGAATGTTGGGCTGGAGGGCAGACTCCGGACTCTCCACTGACGTGGAACAACAAACCACCGGCAGGCAGGTCTTCTGGCATGAGGTGGACCAGGCTGTGATCCTCTTGGTGCTTTAATTGATGGTGGGGTTGTGCAGTCTGAGCCAGGGCAATCCCAAGACGATCCGGTGAAGGGGTGACGTGACGATGTGGAAGGACAGCTCCTCGTGGTGCTCCGGTAGTGTGGGAATGGTGATGGTGATGGGGAGAGACGTACGTAATGGTGCCTGATCCATGGGGTTTATTGCCCAGTGAGGTGACGTGTAGCGGAAATGGCAGTGACACGGTGGGCAACTCCCATTCAGAGACCAGCTCCCTATCTATCAGGTTCCCTGCTGATCCGGTCATTGCGGTAGAAATGGAAGAGAAGGAATAACCAGTCACCGTTATGGGAACTAAAAACAATGGTTTTGTGATAGGAGCTGACGTAACACTCAAGAAGCGGCGACGGGAGTCATACCGCCTAGATAGGGGGCCGCCAGGAGATCTGTGGTCCGTGGTGATGAAGGGGGTGCTGCCCACCTCCATGGGTTCCGTCTTGATGTCCTCCCGTAAGCCTCTCCTGAAGGCCGTTCGCAGAGCACGCTCATTTCAGCCGGAAGCTCAGAGCGTACTCGGATGCGGGCCACCTCTCTCTGTTGTAGGAGACGCTCACCCCCGTCCTTTCCCTCCGTGGGATGATCGAACACCGCCCTGAACTTAGCGAGGAAGGTGGGGTAGGGAAGTGCCACTGCCTCCTCTGCCTCCCAGACAGCAGTGGCCCAATACAGCGCCTTTCCATTAAGAAGCGGAATCACCAGCGCTATCCTGGCTTGGTCAGATGGATATGCCCCAGGCTGACGCGCCAGATAAAAGGAAACCTGTAGCAGGAAGCCACTACATTTAGTAGTTTTACCGTCATAGCGCTCCGGTAGGGCGAGGGTTCCCGCAGGAGCGGGTGATAGCACGGGAATAGGTGGATTGGGGGCACTCGCTGCTCCCTGAGGTGGAACCGGAGCGCTGGGCAGATTATGCAGAGTTTGGAGCACTTCCTGCATGGCGACGTTCAACTGGGCAAGCTGCTGCAGGTCGAGGCACTGGGACACTCATGCTGACTCCATTTTTGTTTGGTGTGTGATACTGTGACGCGTACTGAGTATACGAAGAGGCAGGACACAGACGCAGGAATGAACAAGGTCAAGGTTTACTTAACAATGAGCAAGAGAAATAACAAAGATAGAGTAAATGACACAAAACTTAACAATCACACACAACATCATCCAGAACAGTCCAGGGCTAAATAGAGGTGGTGATGATGATTGATGAGGTGCAGGTGCGCTGGAGGTGATTAGGGTGCGTTGGGTTTCCATTCCGGTGTTGCCGAGGTGGTGCGCTCAGACCGGTGGCTCAGTAGACCGGCGAATCAGAGCGCCGGATGGGAGCAACGGGAGGAGACGTGGCATTATTTTTGTTTAGGCTTTCAGTGTTGAAATGCCTACATTCTAAACTTGCTTCAACCTACTTCACTTCAATACAGCAATTAAATGGTTAAGTAAAACACAAACACAGAGCTAGGGAGCCCTAGTCAGGGCAGGCTCCAGGCATAAGCGACATAAGTGTTCGCTTCGGGCCCCTGGCCGCTAGGGGGCCCCCGACCCAAAACAAAATATATATATACACTACCGGTCAAAAGTTTTAGAACACCTACTCATTCAAGGGTTTTTATTTATTTGTACTATTTTCTACATTGTAGAATAATAGTGAAGACATCAAATGTATGAAATAACACATATGGAATCATGTAGCAACCAAAAAAGTGTTAAACAAATCAAAAATATTTTACATTTGAGATTCTTCAAATAGCCACCCTTTGCCTTGATGACAGCTTTGCACACTCTTGGCATTCTCTCAACCAGCTTCACCTGGAATGCTTTTCCAACAGTCTTGAAGGAGTTCCCACATATGCTTAGCACTTGTTGGCTGCTTTTGCTTGACTCGGTGGTCCGACTCATCCCAAACCATCTCAATTTGGTTTAGGTCGGGAGATTGTGGAGGCCAGGTCATCGCATGCAGCACTCCATCACTCTCCTTCTTGGTAAATAGCCCTTACACAGCCTGGATGTGTGTTGGGTCATTGTCCTGTTGAAAAACAAATGATAGTCCCACTAAGCCCAAACCAGATGGGATGGCGTATCGCTGCACAATGCTGTGGTAGCCATGCTGGTTAAGTGTGCCTTGAATTCTAACTAAATCACAGACAGTGTCACCAGCAAAGCACCCCACACGATAACACCTCCTCCTCCATGCTTTATGGTGGGAAATACACATGCAGAGATCATCTGTTCACCCACACCGCGTCTCACAAAGACACGGCGGTTGGAACCAGAAATCTCGAATTTGGACTCCAAACCAAAGGACAAATTTCCACCGGTCTAATGTCCATTGCTCATGTTTCTTGGCCTAAGCAAGTCTCTTCTTCTTATTGGTGTCCTTTAGTGGTGGTTTCTTTGCAGCAATTCAACCATGGCCTGATTCACACAGTCTCCTCTGAACAGTTGATGTTGAGATGTGTCTGTTACTTGAACTCTGTGAAGCATTTATTTGGGCTGCAATTTCTGAGGCTGGTAACACTAATGAACTTATCCTCTGCAGCAGAGGTAACTCTGGGTCTTCCTTTCCTGTGGCGGTCCTCATGAGAGCCAGTTTCATCATAGTGCTTGATGGTTTTTGCGACTGCACTTGAAGAAACTTTCAAAGTTCTTGACATTTTCCATATTGACTGACCTTCATGTCTTAAAGTAATGATGGACTGTTGTTTCTCTTTGCTTATTTGAGCTGTTCTTGCCATAGTATGGCTATCTTCTGTATACCCCCCCTAGCTTGTCACAACACAACTGATTGGCTCAAACGCATTAAGAAGGAAAGAAATTCCACAAATTAACTTTTAAGAAGGCACACCTGTTAATTGAAATGCATTCCAGGTGACTACCTCGTGAAGCTGGTTGAGAGAATGCCAAGAGTGTGCAAAGCTGTCATCAAGGCAAAGGGTGGCTATTTGAAGAATCTCAAATATAAAATATATTTTCATTTGTTTAACATTTTCTTGGTTACTACATGATTCCATACGTGTTATTTCATAGTTTTGATGGTTTCACTATTATTCTACAATTTTGAAAATAGTAAAAATAAAGAAAAACCCTTGAATGATCTCAACTTACTGTTGAGAGTTAGAATAGTAGAATACACAAGGTGCAAGTTCGAAATTTGGTTGTGCATTAGGAGTTTTTTTCTTGTTTTGTCAGTCACTGACAGTCAATCAATTTGCCATGTCAGCTAACAATTTTTTGCTTGGTAAGTTAGTCTAGGCAGTTATCTAAACATGTAGTAATCATTGCCGAATACTGACCAGGCAGGGCAGGTGCCCAGGGGCCCTGACCTCCAGGGGGCCCCCATTGATTTTGTTAGTCACTCTCACTCAAATAAAATTAACATGGCATAAGTCATGGGAATGTGTAGAATTGCAGGTAATTAACTTTAAAACTGCAAAAATGTATCTCCACCCCATGGGAAATGGGTATAATGGCTGGAAATTTGCTTTAAAACGCAATATGTGCCCTATTACAAAATAAGTAGAATTGCATGAAATGTGTTATAAAGAATAAATGGTGGGGCACTGCTTTGATTAAGAGTGTAGTATTGGAACAATCAGTGAAATTATACACTGTGACAACCGCATTGACAAGCAGGGACAACATCAGTCCAGCAGCTCCGTGGAGACTGGATTAAGACACACACACCTGGCTGAAGCTTTGGACAATTTTACTACAGATGTTCCCGCGCGAAATGTGTCAGTGACGCTTACCACTCGGAGGTGTCGCCGAAGTTGAACTGATAAACTCGCTCGCCTCGCGCTCAGCCTCAGCAGCTGTGCTGATAAGGATAACTGTGATCAGCTGTCGACTGTAAATGGCCTGGCCATAAAAGGCGCTATAACCCCTGGTGTGAGGTCTGATAATGGAGCTGTTGTAGGCCATGGATAGTGTGAGAACATTACTCAACCTGACCACCATAACACTGACTGACTGACATCTCTCTGGTGGTAAATCACAGCAAGCAACGCGTCAAAACATGTCAATGAGCAGAGATCGATGTGAAACTGCAAATCGACTCGTACAACAAACCGCAGTTTGTTGTAAAGTCATAATAAGACAAACCTTAGTATATTATAAAATACATTTAAAAAACAAAATTATAATATCATACCTTGGGTCCTGATATCCACCAAGTAAGTTTTCGATCTAGTTTCCAAAGAGCCCGGGCTCTAGTCCCAGAACCAGACGCAGGTCCAGAAGAGTAGATTACAGCACAGATGTTTTGGTCACAGCTTTATAGAGCTCTCTTTCTCTCTCTCCTCAGAGCGCAGTCTGCTCGGACATCAGCTAGGTGTCTCCTCCACTCTGCCCCGGCTGCAAGTTCAAATCCTTCTCTCACACCCGCTACTATTATCTGTCACAAGCAAGAGGAGGGGCGCACATGTCCTACACCCCAATGTTCATACCGCCCCGTATGATAAAACACACACACACACACACACACAGAGAGATGGGGTTGCCCAACCCAATTTATGCACTATAACTTTCAATGACTCAGTAGCTCGCCGGCGGGAATCCCATGCTCCGGTAATCATTTCACAATGTTTTCAGTGTCCTCCGGGATGCGATAAAAGACAATTGTAGTTATAACATACATTTTCTGTGCATAGCCAGAACCGATCAGTATCAAACTACAGTTAACATACGTTTGTTATACTTTGTTTTTAACCTACACTTTATTTTATTATACTTTATTAGGGTTTCATACACATACAATATAGGCCTACTGTTTAAACATTACATAAAGAACCAACACTTCTCTTCATCATATTAAAAACAGCACAAAGACTGAGCTTTACACAGTTAATGTTTGTCCATGTTGAGTATAAAAAGATCCCCTTGTTACAGTTTTATAAATGATCCCCTTGTAAACAATGGTACAGTATATAGAAAATACTTATACTTCCCTTCTTTCTATATAATGCTCTCCTTGACATCCTCTGTATAGTATTGTCAGTGATAGAGCAGGATACAGGAGCAGTGGTGGAGGATTTATAGGTTGAGAGATAGAGGGTAGAGCAGAGAGGGAAGTAATGATGGCAGAGAAAGGGTGGCTGTACAGAGCTGTAGAGCTAGGTATTCAGGCTTTTGTTCCAGCCTTGCTATAACCTGATTCAACATGTCAAGGTCCTGATGGTCCTTAGGTTAATTAGGGGAAGGGGTAGGAAGCGAGTCAGGACCTTGACAAGGCTGATTAGTAGAACAAAGTGTTGACCACCCCTGTGTAGAGGGCTAGAAAGACAGACAAGCAACTCACCGGGCACACACTGGTAGAACCAACGTTTCAACGTCATTTGTCAACCTATTGTGATGTGGAATCTATGTGGAAAACACATTTGGATTTGCAAAAAGTAAACTAGTATGGTTTTCATCTAATTTCAACAAACGTTGTAAACATTTAAATTAGGGTAAAACTTCAACTTAAATACAATGACTTAACATGACTAACAGGTTGATACATCAATCTAATTTCAACATCATCATAAGAACTATGTATATGTTGAAATTATGTTGAAAATTCCACGTAGAAACTGTAAAAATATTTTTCATCCTATATGGGTGGTTGAAATGATGTTGAATTTCATATTTGATTAGACATATTTTATTTGACCTTGTTTCAATGTTGATAGTAAAATGGTATGTTTGAATCAACGTCATCGTTTCAACGTCATGCAATCAACCTAAATAAAGAGGTACACTACATGACCAAAAGTATGTGGACACCTCCTCGTCGAACATCTCAATCCAAAATCATGTGCATTAATATGGAGTTAGTACCCCATTTGCTGCTATAACAGCCTCCACTCTTCTGGGAATGCTTTCCACTAGATGTTGGAACATTGTTGCAGGGACTTGCTTCCATTCAGCCACAAGAGCATTAGTGAGGTCGCGCACTGATGTTGGGCGATTAGGCCTGGCTCGCAGTCAGCGTTCCAATTCATCCCAAAGGCATTCGATGGGGTTGAGGGTCAACGCTCTGTGCAGGCCAGTCAAGTTCTTCCACACTCATCTTGACAAACCATTTCTGTATGGACCTCGCTTTGTGCACAGGGGCATTGTCATGCTGAAACAGGAAAGGGCCTTCCCCAAACTGTTGCCACAAAGTTGGAAGCACAGAATCGTCTAGAATGTCATTGTATGCTGTAGCGTTAAGATTTCCCTTCACTGGAACTAAGGGGCCTATCCCGAACCATGAAAAACAGCCCCAGACCATTATTCCTCCTCCAACAAACTTTACAGTTGGCACTATGCATTGGGGCAGGTTGCGTTCTCCTGGCATCCGCCAAACCCAGATTCGTCTGTCGGACTGCCAGATGGTAAAGCGTGATTCATCACTCCAGAGAACGAGTTTCCACTGCTCCAGAGTCCAATGGCGGCGAGCTTTACACCACTCCAGCATACGCTTGGCATTGCGCATGGTGATCTTAGGCTTGTGTGTGGCTGCTCGGCCATGAAAACAGATTTCATGAAGCTCCCGACGAACAGTTCTTGTGTTGACGTTGCTTCCAGAAGCAGTTTGGAACTCGGTAGTGAGTGTTTCAACCAGGGACAGACAATTTTTACGCGCTATGCGCTTCAGCACTTGGTAGTCCCATTCTGTGAGCTTGTGTGGCCTACCATTTCGTGGCTAAGCCATTCTTGTTCCTGGACGTTTCCACTTCACAATAACAGCACTTACAGTTGACCGGGGCAGCTCTAGCAGACATTTTACAAACTGGCTTGTTGGAAAAGTGGCATCCTATGACAGTGTCACGATGAAAGTCACTGAGCTCTGCAGTAAGGCCATTCTACTGTCAATGTTTGTCTATGGAGATTGCATGGCTGTGTGCTCGATTTATACACCTGTCAGCTACGGGTGTGGCTGAAATAGCCAAATCCACTAATTTGAAGGGGTGTCCACATACTTTTGTATGTATAGTGTATATTGAAATAAAATGTGAAGCCACAGTCCAAAGATTCCTGCCTGAACAGTGACTCCTACTGGTATATGAGGGGTAATGCACTTCAGTGAGAACGAGTCTACCATCCAGATGCCTCCCGCTATGTATCCCGCTTAGCATCGGAAACAAGCTCGTTTATGTTTGTTTATGCTGAGCTATCATGTCAACACATTTAGACATTGATCAACTTCTATACTCATTTGCATAGACTACCATTGACTAGTTGAAAGTAACTCCTCTAACTTTTCTTACACTAGCTGTACACTGCAACTAAAAAAAAGATGTTGATTAAATGTACAATTGTAAGGCAACCAGCTGCAATAGGATTGTGAGTTTGCCAAAACAACATTTTCGGACAGACATTTTTTGTGAGTTTCTTAACAAAATGTTTGTTGAGCAAACCGTGCTTTCAACTACATACTCTTGCAGAGTTGTCTCCATCGTTTCCTTGGAGCTGGTGTGCTCGTGCCCTCCTGGCATGCCTCCCAAAGCTTTCCAAATTAGCATCACATTGCAGTTTTTCAACGCACCTATACGTACTGCGGACAAGTTTGACACCGGGGTGCAGATCAGTAGCTTCAGACTACTGGTGGAGGCATGTCATCCTTGAGCCGTGCCTGGCTAGTTGCTTTACAGTTGTACGCTGAATAATTTGTATTTTATTTTTTAAAGTGTATGTGAAAGTAAATTCCGACTGAGGTTAGGTTTATGTAGGCTACATTGACATCTGATTTGCCCAAAGGACACCATAATTTCAGCGTGAAACTAGGTATACTATCATTCATCCATGGTTGATTGGATTTTTGTAAGTTTAGAAGTAGTTACCATTAGCCCTATAGACTGGGACAAGGAGCACAAAATAGGATGCCAAATTCATGATATCAATAATACACTTTTAAGTTTGGATCTGTAAGGAATAGGGTGGAAGCTCCATCACCACACTGTTTATACCTATCCTGATCTTTCAGATTTACAAACATGAAAGGGGTTAGTTAGGGGAAGGGGTTCTAAGAGAGTTGGGACCGGCTGATAGAGTGACAGACGTAAGTGATGGAGGAGAGAGAGATAAAAGGAGTGAGGGATAGAAATAATTTGATTGAGGAGTGAGTGGTTAGAACTCAGATGTCCTCAAACAGGTCCTCAGCATCAGGACTGACATCAGGGAGCTGGGGAGCCTGGTCCTGATTGGCTGCTGCTCTGGACGATGGCAGGGGATCCCTCCTGCCAATACACACACAAAAATGTCAGTCTAACCCAAGCAGTAAAGCAATGACTGTTGTTGATTGAATTGATTATTACATGTATTGCGTCGGAGCCATCGGAGTGTGCAGGGTTTTTCTTTTGTTTTCTAACCAATGGCTGTCTTCCTGTATGGAAAACCACACTGAATGCATACCACTGATATTCAAACCTAGGGCTGTCTGCACTTTTCGACACGCACGCACACATACATGCACGCACACGCACACAAACACAGAGGAGAGAAGAGCCCTATACTACGAATCAGGTTTGAGGAGTTAGCGAGGTAACTTTGGTCAAGTCTGAGTTCAACTCGGGATAACCGGTACCACGAAAGTGGCTCACTTTTCAGCCAGTTACATTTCTTTGGCAACAAATCCTTCAGAACTTACCTGCTCCGGGGCAAGCTAACTCCATTTATCCTGAATGAAGTGTCTGAGCTGCGAGTTGAGGACCAATGAAATCCGATACCCTCCCTCTCATCATCCCCTTCATTTGAAGAGACTGATTCAATATTTTATTAATCAAATGTTTTGTGTATAAGAAAATAGTAATGTCTATCACATTACACATTTAGTAATGACAGCATTTGCTTTCCAAACTGTACGTTTTTCGCGCGATTGTATTTTGAAATTTGCAAAAGGCAAATTGACAGCCGTAACCAACCATAGACATATAATCCATAGATGGCAGTTCCCACTCAAGTCAAGACTGGTAGCCATTGCTAGTGTACATGAGTTTAACAGTCCAATTGCCAAGGTTAGAGGTTCCAAAACCCTTCTATGGATTACAGTAAACTATATTCAACTACCTTGAGTATTTGAATTCGTATTTTCAAATAAACTACAAAAAAACAACTATTTTCTGCCTAGGTCTGCTCCACTCACCTGCTGAATGACCTACAGCAAACAGAAGAGTGATTGACTACAATCAGCCTGACACTGCAGGTTGGTTTGTTAAAGGGTTAAAACGTTTATATGTTTTTACACATTTATATCAGGTTTTCACTACGTTTAAAAAGGTGTGTTTCTTTATTCAATCCAAAGTACTGTAGTTTCTACAAATCAATAAATTACCTATTATCCTGATTAGGGTTGACAGTTTCCAGCATAGTGTTGCTTTCATTCTCAAACACTCCTCATAACAAACCTGGAAGTAGGGTTGCAAAGGGAGGGTATATTACTGGACATTTGTAAAAAGTTTACCAGTAAACTATCAGCATTTAGGTAACTTCCTAGTTATCTTTTGGAATTTTATCACATGACATCTAGTGGCCTTTTGGGGTATTTCAGATGATCACAGCTGTCTAATTATCTCTGGCAATTTCTTTTACATTTTAGTCATTTAGCAGACGCTCTTATCCAGAGCGACTTACAGTTAATGAGTGCATACATGTATTTAATTTTTTATATACTTGCCCCCCATGGGCAATCTGTGTGGCCTTATCACATGTAAAATATATAAAATAATCATAAAACGATATTAAAATAAAAAAATAGATTGGCAAAGCTGTAAAACATTATCCTAAATATAAACCATCAACTTAGTGAATACCATTGGTGTTTATTATGACGCTTTTAACATGAAATATACTGTATATTTTTTGACACACTTATTGATTTTACTATGTCAATATGTTTTTGTTGTAAATGTTGTTTCGGCGTCAAAATGGTGGCAGCTGTGAAAAAAATCTATAGTTGGAAGAGTTGCAGAGTTAATTGAAAATAATGCCATTATTGATTATATACTTTTATCAATAATTTGGCTGTTTTCTCTTGAACCATATGGTCTTTCTACTATAAACAAATGGACAATATGGACAGATATAAAACATTTATACTATATACTGTATATTAATACATTTTTCTAAAGTTATTTAAGTATAAATTACCAAAGTTACCATAGATTGCCATAGATTACCTGTTATTACCAAAACTACCGAAAGTTCCGGTAACTTTGATATATTAATCGGTAGTTTTGCAAGTTGCAACCCTACCTAGAGGCAACACACACAGGGAGATATGGACTCCATTATAAAGTGCACAACCCCCCCCACCACCCCCCCACCCCCCATTACCACTCCCCCCAAAAAGTTCAAACAACACATATAAACCATTCACACACACTCCAAGCTCTCTCCTTTGTGGAAACAGTGTGTCAATAGTTGGGAGCAGGTTTGTGGCACTGTGTGTGTGTGTGTGTGTGTGTGTGTGTATGTGTGCATCTTTGAGCTGAGATACTCCACTGTAACATACTACAGTAACTGCTAATGAGTAAACAGGTTTGATACACACCACTTTAACAGAGCTATTAGTCATATACTGAACTGACAGAAGAACCTTGAAACACATTAAAGGGATACATTTGACAATGAGGATTCAGATGAACTTGTGGATACCATTTCTATGTCTCTGTGTCCAGTACGAAGGAAGTTAGAGGTAGTTTTGCGAGCCAATGCTAACTAGCATTAGCGCAACGACTGGAAGTCTATGGGAATCTGCTACCATGCTGGAAGTCTATGGGAATCTGCTAGCATACTAGCAGATAAGCATAGACTTCCAGTCATTGCGTTAACACTAGTTAGCAATTGCCTTCAAACCGCACACGCAGACATAAAAATGGTATCCACGGTTTCATCTGACTCTGGGGAAGTAGATAAAGGGCTTAATTGCCAAAATCTCGAAGTATCCCTTTAACACAATCAACTCCTCACGTCCTTCCACCATCCAGCAGTCCCCTCGTTAAACACAGCCGCAATATTAATGAGGGCTAACAATCTAGACAGAACTGGCAATGTCGTAAATGTGTGTGTGTAGATGAAATCAGCACTCTTGATTTCTTCCCTACTGAAAGTACAGAAGGAAGGAGGGAAATATGACCATGGTTACTGCGTTGTCAGTACTTCGCTATGCAGACGGAAAACTGAAGTCACAAATTATCCGGTAAAACAGAGAGAGAAAGTTGAGAAATGGAGAGGAAGAGAAAGAATAAAGTAGGTGGGTGGTTAGCTCTCTTTCCTCAGGTGTATTCGTTTTGAGGAGCTCTATTTGACCTCACCCACTTGCTCCAAGTAAATCATCTCATTAACAAGGCTCACCTCTGACCTTTGGCCTCTGACTGACAGGCCACAGTGTGGTGTGTGTGTGTGTGGTGTGGTGTATGTAGAGAGCAAAGCCATCCAACTTGTTTTCAATCGTTATCACCAATATGAGAAAACAGTTACACTCCTGGAAGCGCACACACTCGCACGCACACACATGTGGTCCTGTGACATACCAGCAACCCCCCAAGGGTAATGTTTCTGTATGAAGCAGAAGGTAGAGCTGACTGATGTAAACACAGATCCCTGTTTCTGAGCCTCAGATGGAGAAGGTTAGTGTGTGTGGGAGTATGGATGTGCCAGTCTTTAATAGTTTGTGCCAAGTATTGTTTATAAACCTACGCAAACCAGCACCATGCAACCACACATACATGCGGAAACACACGAGTACACACACACAAGTACACATACAGCGCTGTGTCAATACCTTGTCTTGTATGCGTTTGTGTATGTGTGTGTGTGTGTGTGAACTGCAGTATGATCTAGATCAGAAAGGGTCCATTTGGGAAAATCAGCCGATGCACAGCAGAACAGTAAACGGACAGATCTACAATCTCTACAACTCAAGTCCCACTGAGTATAATGCCTTTTACATAAAGAAATGACACAACATGCAACAATTTCAAAGATTGTACTGAGGTACAGTTCATTTAAGGAAATCAGTCAATTGAAATAAATAAATAAAGCATTTAATCTATGGATTTCCCATGACTGGGAATACAGATACGCATCTGTTGTTCACAGATACCTTAAAAAAAAGGTAGGTGGCGTGGATCAGAAAACCAGTCAGTATCTGGTGTGACCACCATTTGACTCATGCATCTCCTTCACATAGAGTTGATCAGGCTGTTGACTGTGGCCTGCGAAATGTTGTCCCACTCCTCTTATATAGCTGTGCGAAGTTGCTGGGTTTTGGCGGGAACTGGAACACACTCTCGTACACGTCGATCCAGAACATCCCAAACATGCTTAATGGGTGACATGTCTGGTGAGAATGCAGGCCATGGAAGAACTGGGCCATTTTCAGCTTCCAGGAATTGTGTATAGATCCTTGCGACATGGGGCTGTGCATTATCATGCTAAAACATGAGGTGATGGCGGTGGATGAATGGCACGACAATGGGCCTCAGGATCTCGTCACGATATCTCTGTGCATTCAAATTGCCATCGATAAAATGCAATTGTGTTCCGTTGTCTGTAGCTTATGCCTGCCCATAACTAAACGCCACCGACACCATGGGGCACTCTGTCCACAATGTTGACATCAGCAAACCGCTTGCCCACATGACACCACACACACTGTCTGCCATCTGCCCAGTACAGTTGAAACTGCAGTCAGGTCAAGAACCTGGTGAGGACAACGAGCACGCAGATGAGCTTCCCTGAGACGGTTTCTGACAGTTTGTGCAGAAATTCTTTGGTTGTTCAAACCCACAGTTTCATCAGCTCACCGGGTGGCTCGTCTCAGGCAGGTGAAGAAGCCGGATGTGGTGGTCCTGGGCTGGCGTGGTTACACGTGGTCTGCGGTTGTGAGGCCGGTTGGACGTACAGCCAAATTCTCTAAAACGATGTTGGAGGCGGCTTATGGTAGAGAAATTAACATTCAATTCTCTGGCAACACCTCTGGTGGACATTCCTGCAGTCAGCATGCCAATTGCATGTTTCTTCAAAACTTGAGACATCTGTGGCATTGTGTTGTGGGACAAAACTGCACATTTTAGAGTGGCCTTTTATTGTCCTTAGCACAAGGTGCACCTGTGTAATAATCATACTGTTTAATCAGCTTCTTGATATGCCACACCTGTCAGGTAGATGGGTTATCTTGGCAAAGGAGAAATGCTCACTAACAGGGATGTAAACCAATTTGTGCAAAAAAATGTAGAGAAATATGCTTTTTGTGCATATGGAAGATTTCTGGGATCTTTTATTTCAGCTCATGTTGCGTTTATATTTTTGTTCAGTATAAGACTTTCTCTAATCAGATCCCCTACTGGACTGTCAGTCTGTGCCTGATCTCCTTAGCTTTACCCAGAATCCTCTCTTAATATCCAATGTCCCCACAAGACATTATTAATCAACAGACATATGATCGGATATTTAGACCACACTGTGCTTTTATATCAACATCCAACAAGAACGCTGAGAAATAAACAACAGCTTTCAGAACAAAGAGCAGCAGCTAAAACATGTCTTCGGGTCTTATCGTGTCAAGAGTTATTTCTCCTGCGGCTGATGTACAGTAACAGTACCAATCTTCCCATGACCAGCTGGACCGCCTGCAGCAACCTGTTGTGTGTGTGTGCCAGTATGTGCCAGTATGTGTGTGCGTTGTAGTCTAAAACACAATCAGCAGCACCATAAAGCCAGAGAGACTGCAGGAGAGCAGTGGCATTTTAACACCAATAAAGTGAGCTTCAGTGTAGACGTGATAGGGCCTTCGGGTGGCCAGCTGTGGTGTTTTCCACAGGTTGTCCTCTAGCACACCGCAGGAGTGGAAAGTGTGAGGTCAGCTGGTTGGGTAAGTTCAGGAACGTCCGAGTGGGCAGCTACAACATCGAGACACTATGGGCCACCAAATACACTGTTCCGTTCTGTTGAATCTCCTCTCTTTCTCCTCCCTTCTCTTGTCCTCTCCTGGTTGTTCCATGTCATTTCAGCAAGCCATGACACCCATGTTTTTTCCCCCTGTTCACAGAAATTAGTAATTTAAGTTGTTGGGTTTATGTCCCATCCTGCATCCTGATATTACCAGGTTCTGACCACTAGATGGTGCTGTTCCTGCTATTAGGTGATACTTTTTTAAAGAATCCCATTGTTAATGGGATAGTTCACCCAAATTATAAAAGTACATACTGCTTTTCTTACCCTGTATGCAGTCTATGGACCAGGTATGACAGCAACCCATGCTTTGGTTTTGTTTACCTGGCCACTGTTTCAAATGCTAACTTTTTGACAATTCCTTTGGATTCCTCATGTCTAACTCAATAGCTAGGTTTCCATCCAATTGGCGACAGATTTTCATGTGAATATTCTCAAATCTGCATTTTAAAAAAAAGTCAATTTTCCCACCAGATATGTGTTTCCATCAAATGTACCTGTTGCAGTTAAAAGGCTGTGCGTGATGACGTAGTGCACATAAAATACCTTTTGCGGTTAAATTCCCTTGTACCGAATAAAAAATACAAGTCAAATGGGTTTCCATAGCATTTTTAACCCTACTGATGGTTTTCTCACCAACAAAATGGTGTTATATAGCGAGTGTGCAAACTGGCTTGTGCGCTCTAGCCAACAGCGCTATTAGCGAGAGCACACATATAGCCTAAATGAGATTATTGTTATGGACTTTACTCGCAAAACAAGGTTGGATGGAAACCTGGTTACTGTTAGAAAAAAAGTTTGGTCCAAATTGGACGTTAGGTACTATATTTATTGAATAATTAAAATTGCCAATTTTGGTGCAATCAATTAGCTTAATTTCTCAGAGATCAAATTATATTTCAACAAAATAATGTTGCAGGAATGCTAATCTTATCTGTTTCTAACAACAGAAACAATATCAGAACAATCTGAGATGGTGGACGTCAATCCTCTTTCTTGTGCTTTTTGAGGTGGAATGACCCCTCTTCCTCGAGGCGGACCGACCCGTTTCTCCTCTCCTCTCCTCTCCTCTCCTCTCCTCTCCTCTCCTCTCCTCTCCTCTCCTCTCCTCTCCTCTCCTCTCCTCTCCTCTCCTCTCCTTTCCTCTCCTCAGGACTAGGAGGTAGTGTCATTATGTCTTCCTCTGTCACTGCATGGCAGCCACAAGCAGATCCATGACACCAGGAACAATGTCACACAGTTAAGTGTCCTTACGAGCTAGCTTCTTTAACATCATGATCCTCTTTTTGTCCCCATCTCCTTCTCTCCTGTCTCCTGCTTTCCTCTCTCCCCTCCACTCATTTCATTTCCTGTCTCCTCCTCACATCTATCCTCCTTTCCTCCCCTCTTCAAACACCAGGTTCGTTTAACCACGCCAAGCTACTATCTGTATTTTAGGGTGATTATTTTATTTATAGGGATTACTCAAGGGAATTTTAAAAGCCCAGGCTCTTCCAACCCTCTCTGGTCGGTCCACTGTTGGTCTAGTGATTAAATGTTTTCTATGCCTGTCATGTGTGACTCATGGACTAGAGCAGGGAGAGAGGCTCTGTCACATGTTCATACACGCAGTCGCACATACGCGCAAGTGCGCATGCAAGAACACATACACACGCTCTGAGAGATGGTGTCACGTGTTAATAGACATGTTGTCACCATTGTGAGGTGGCCAGAGTGGACCAGTTTATGACAGCTTCCATGTAAATCGCACAATCACGTACGTAATTTGGCTAAAATACTTTGGTTTTCAAAGCTACAGTATTTCCCTATGTTGTGATCCAGTCTTGTTTGAGAGCTCACCTGTTGCTAGGAGTGTAAAGCTGTAGCAGCGCTACATAACATGAAGTTATTTTCCCATTCATAAACACAGACAGAGACAGACTATCAGTGGAAAGGCAAGTGCCTTTTACATATCTATGACAAAGTCTCAGACATCGTGAGAGTGGCTGGGGTGGGAGGGAGGGAGGGAGGGAGCGAGGAAGAAAGAGAGACGGCAAGAAAGAGAGATGGAGAGAGCTGGGGGGAAGAACGAAGTGACATTCCCATTTCAGAGAAGAGAAATACAGAGAAAGACCAAAGCTCAGTGGACGTGTGTTTGGCAGACAGAAACCAGCACTCAGGAGTCAGGACAACAGATCTACAACACATATCTACACAGGAGACCATGTTGGGAAACTCATCATCACGTCATAGCCCTGTGTGTTTCTCAGCCACCTTTGCCACTATTTGTGTGTGAGTGTGTAAAGCTGCTAGTTTCGGTCAGAGGCGTCACAGACACATATATGAGGATTACCTAATGATTTAGAGTCTGGCAGTAGAGACATCTGAGAAGGAAATGTGGAGTGTGTGTGGTGTGTGTTGTATCCGTACCTCTGTTTCTGCGCTGGCTCCAGGGTCGGTCTCTTAGCAACGGTGTCAGGAGGTTGCAGGTGGCGGAAGCGGCGTTTACGGCAGGGTGCCACATCTGTGATGTCATTCAGACTGTCGTCCAATGGGCTGCGGCTACGTGACGTCCCTGAGGAGCGAACACACAAGAGTCAGTACAGAGTCAAAATACAGTGCCTTCAGAAAGTATACAGCCTAAGCAACGCTGGAATGGCTTCAGAACAATAATGTGAAAGTCCTTGAGTGGCCCAGCCAAAACCCAGACAAAATCTTTGGAAAGACTTGAAGATTGCTGTACACCGCCGCTCCCCATCTAACTTAACAGAGCTTAAGAAAATTTGCAAGGAAGAATGGGAGAAAATTCCCAATCCAGGTGTGCAAAGCTGATACAGATGACTCAAATCACTGCCAAAGGGGTGTGAATACTTAAGTAAATTAGATATTTTCAATACATTTGCAAACATTTCTAAAAACATGTTTTCACTATTGTTTCACTATTGTTTGTAGATGGGTGTGAAAAAAAACGATTTAATCAATTTTGAATTTAGGCTGTTACACAACAGCCTACTTTCTGAAGGTATATTAATTTAACCTTTGTGCTACTGAGTCACGCAGAGTCAATACGGAGTCCAATTGTAAGATTTGGTCGTAAACTGAATTTAGTTGACTCTACAATGAAAGATGTTAGAAACATCTACTACATTGCTAGCTACATAGCTACATGTTTCTCAGCTTCTGAAACACAGTGAACACAAGCAGAGTTTGGGTCTGCAGCCACCCACATCTGGTCTGTCCAGGAAGGAATGAGTTGTGTGCTTCTCCTTCCCTCCCTCCCTCTCTCCCTCCTTTCCCGGTTCCCCCTTTCTCCCCCTCTCACAGGTGTCCCCTTCCTTCCACAGATCAGCCCATTTGACTGATGGGAGGACAGAGAAACGTGCCCAGAGTAGACAAGTGGAGGAGGGAGGAGGAAATAGACACATGGATGGGGGATACATCAGCATCACCAGCATCAAAACTGCTTGCTTATTATTCCATTAAACCAAGTACAGGGGAGGTCATATTCTTGCTTCAGCATTATTACTCATAGACTAATAGAGTTCTATTCAGTGTGTAACAGTAACATGAGTCTCTGGTCACTCAGGCTGGCAGTCTGTAAAAACACTGTGTTAAAATGAATAGCCTCATTCATCACATTAGGCAGGCAGGCAGGCCGGTAAATAAAATACAATAAAAAGCAACTGGAGTGGGTGAGACATTGGGTAAATGGGGGTCAATCCATGGTGCCTGTAGCCATAATGTGACACCTGGGTCGTTATAAACCGCCGTCACACAGTTAACGACACAGCCACACACACACACACACACACACACGCACACACACACATTTAACGACATATAGGCTACAAGCCACACAGCTTGGTATGGGGCTAGCCAAGACCAGACTGGCAGAGAGAAAATAAACTTGTCAAGTGTGTTATAACACACACACACACACACAGTTTATCTCAAACTCATTACTGAAAACATAACCACTTTGCCCCTTCCCCATTTTCTCTGCCCTTCCTGGCAACACACTAATAAACGGATTCATTGTCATGGCAACCAAAGCAACACAGGAACCTGTGAATATTTGCCCATCAGTTTACAAAATACAGCTGTTAGAGGGAGGGACACAACCATTACCTACCTACCAAATACCCCTGCTATAACCCTAATCCACCATCTCAATACAGCACACATCTGGGAGATACGGAGAGACTTCTAGGGATCTTACCTACCTCCCATTCACAGTACCAGTCAAAAGTTTGGACACACCTACACATATTCAAGGGTTTGTCTTTATTTTTACTATCTACGGTCCAACTCATCCCAAACCATCTCAATTGGGTTGAGGTCAGGTGATTGTGGATGCCAGGTCATCTGATGCAGCACTCCATCACTCTCCTTCTTGGTCAAATAGCCCTTACACAGTCTGGAGGTGTGTTGGGTCATTGTCCTGTTGAAAAACCAATGATAGTCCCACTAAGCGCAAACCAGATGGGATGGCGTATCTCTGCAGAATGCTGTGGTAGCCATGCTGGTTAAGTGTGCCTTGAATTCTAAATAAATCACAGACAGTGTCACCAGCAAAGCACCCCCACACCTTCACACCACCTCCTCCATGCTTCACGGTGGGAACCACACATGCGGAGATCATCCATTCACCTACAAAAATCTCAAATTTGGACTCATCAGACCAAAGGACAGATTTCCACCGGTCTAATGTCCATTGCTCGTGTTTCTTGGCCCAAACAAGTCTCTTCTTATTATTGGTGTCCTTTAGTAGTGGAGGCCTGATTCACACAGTCTCCTCTGAACAGTTGATGTTGAGATGTGTCTGTTACTTGAACTCTGTGAAGCATTTATTTGGGCTGCAATCTGAGGTGCAGTTAACTCTAATGAACTTATCCTCTGCAGCAGAGGTAACTCTGGGTCTTATTTTCCTGTGGCGGTCCTCATGAGAGCCAGTTCATCATAGCGCTTGATGGTTTTTGCGACTGCACTTGAAGAAACTTTCAAAGTTCTTGACATTTCCGGATTGACTGACCTTCATGTCTTGATGTAATGATGTAATGTCGTTTCTCTTTGCTTATTTGAGCTGTTCTTGCCATAATATGGACTTGGTATTTTACCAAAAAGGGCTATTTTCAGTATACCACCCCTAAATTGTCACAACACAACTGATTGGCTCAACAAAAAAAAAAAACTTTTAACAAGGCACACCTGTTAATTGAAATGCATTCCAGGTGACTAACTCCTGAAGCTGGTTGAGAGAATGCCAAGAGTGTGCAAAGCTGTCATCAAGGCAAAGGGTGGCTACTTTGAAGTATCTCAAATATAAAATATATTTTGTTTAACACTTTTTGGGGTTACTACATGATTCCATGTGTTATTTCATAGACATCTTCACTATTATTCTACAATGTAGAAAATAGTAAAAATAAAGAAAAACCCTGGAATGAGTTGGTGTCCAAACTTTTGACTAGTACTGTACGTAAAGTAAATAAACCTTTATACCTACCATTTACCCCAACAATAACCCTTATTTACCACCTCAATCACAACACACAGCTGGGAGAGAAAGGGGGCCTAGGGGCCCTATACCCACCTCCCCAAAGGGCCCCATACCCACTATACCAGCACAGTCTACTCTATAAGTGGTGTCTGACCCGGTAGGTGCTCCAGGCAGGTCAGAGAGGCCCGCTGCACTAATCACTCACAGAGGGTTATGCAATCATCACTCACTAACGTCGTCGCTGGTGCCTGGCTGGGCTGGAATAACACCAGTCATATAGACAGAATCAGACAGATTCCGTACACACACACAGGCACGAGTGCACACACACCACACATCGCGCTACCATGACTGCCCGTCATGCTATGTGTAATGTACGCTTACATGATTCTTGGAATACGGCTGGTTTTTCCCTCTTTGAGCACACACTTCAAATCAAATTAAATTGTATTTGTCACATGCGCTGAATACAACAGGTGTAGACCTTACCGTGAAAAACTTACTGACAAGCCCTTAAACAACAATACAGTTTTAAGAAAATAAAAGTTAAGAAAATATTTGCTAAATAAACTAATGTAAAAAAATAAGTAACACAATAGAAATAACAATAACAAGGCTATATACAGTACAGGGGGTACCGGTGCCGAGTCAATATGCTGTGGTACAGGCTAGTTGAGGTAATTTAGGTAATATGTACATGTAGGTAGGGGTAAAGTGACTATGCATAGATAATAAACAGCTTAACCATAAGGTAAGATAATGTAAACTTATGCTACATTAAGTCCCGTGTTACCTTACATTTAGACAGAGACAGAGTGTAGTGGGTTAATTTAGGGTTAATAATGAGTCTGTACAGGATAAATGCTTTCATACACTGGACATACACAGGGGGATCTTCTGAGCTCCATGATGGTACCTGGGGGGGCTATTATAATTATTTGGGGGCTTCACCTCACATTTTGAATTTAGATAGACAAACTGCAGTAGGTTAAGTTCACATTTATGGGTTAGGGTTCATGATGAGACTGTACAGGATAAATGCTTTCATATACTGGACTGGACACAAACAGGGGGGGGGATCTTCTGAGCTCCATGATTGTAGTGTAGCGGGGGCTATTATCATTCCTAGTCAACCACCCCTTACACCCTCCAACTCTTCCCTCAGAGCCACCTCCTCTGTGACAGTGCTTAGAGACTACAATCAGGGGGACCACAAACACACACACAGCTCTCACACACTATTTTCTCTATCCCTCACACACACACGCACACATGCACACACACACAGCTCTAATGTAACCCAGAGTAAATCTGCTCTAAACACTCTCTCCAGGATGGAGATCACACATGCTCTGTCATCACTACGAGACCACTACGCAAACACACTGCCAGTGACAAGATTACTTTTAACAAGCTTTAAGGACACTTGAACGTGTGCTTCTTCTTTATATGAGTTTACATCTGTATACCCTACCCTGGGTGGGTTCTAAAGAGGCAGGCTGGGACTGGTCTTCATCAGTGCTCGCTTCATATTCATCTTCCTCCTCTCTGGTCTGTCCTGTCGTCTTTTTCGTTCTCTTCCCTGGACTGCTGCTCTCTCCCTCTTCCCTGTTAGAGAGACCAGAGATATACAGACGCTTGAAACACACACACACACGTGCACGTGTTAAAGATCAAAACTTGGGGAGGTTTTGTATACTGTGCGCACATGTAACTGCCAAAATAATGGAAACCCTTGAGTAAATGAGGGATACAGAGTATATTGAAAGCAGGTGCTTCCACACAGGTGTGGTTCCTGAGTTAATTAAGCAATTAACACCCCATTATGCTAATGTTCATGTATGTATAAAAATGCTGTGCAGGCCATTATTTTGGCCATTATTCTGGCTACCATGGCTATGCCCCCATCCACAGGGCACAAGTGGTCACTGAATGGTTTGAGGAGCATGAAAACGATGTAAACCATATAATAATAATAATAATAATAATAATATGCCATTTAGCAGACGCTTTTATCCAAAGCGACTTACAGTCATGCGTGCATAAATTTTTGTGTATGGGTGGTCCCGGGGATCGAACCCACTACCTTGGCGTTACAAGCGCCGTGCTCTACCAGCTGAGCTACAGAGGACCACATGCCACGGCCGCCTCAGTCACCAGATCTCAACCCAGATGAACACTTATGGGAGATTCTGGAGCAGCGCCTGAGTTAGCGTTTTCCACCACAGTCAACAAAACACCAAATTATGGAATTTCTCGTGGAAGAATGGTGTCGCAACCCTCCAATAAAGTTCCAGACACTTGTAGAATCTATGCCAAGGTACATTGAAGCTGTTCTGGCTCGTTGTGGCCCAACGCCCTATTAAGACGCTTTATGTTGGTGTTTCCTTTATTTTGGCAGTTACCTGTATATTTGCCTGGTAATTTGTTTATATTGAACAGTATGGGATTAAATGTGGTACCGGCAGGTTGTATATTTCCTCATCACCTTAATAACACCTTTCATCACTTACATACTGGCATGTGCCACCAGATGGCCAAATCACCAACACCAAACCATCAGGATATATCACAAGGGGTTACCACATAGATGATGAACATATCACAGGAAGTTACCTTGATAAGTCAAACCCTCTTGGTCAATCAGATCATATCCCTTCATTACAGAGGGGTGTGGAAATAATATGAGTGATATCCTGTGACCTTGAGGGGGTTCCTCATGGTCAGACATCCCCCTGTGGGGTAACGTTAGGTTAGGTCAACGATGGGGGATGTGTGTGTACTATGTACCTGGTCTCCTGCAGGTGTGTGAGGTTCTCCTGTAGACTGCGTATCTTGGCCTTCTTCTCATTCAGCACCAGGATGAAGCGAGAGTACAGCTCTGACTCAAGTGTCTCCTTGCCACTGACATACCGCTGCAACCTACACACACACAGATGCGTACGCGTACACACACACACAGGTCGTGTTAGAGTTTAGAGAATCTCGAGATTCTCCAAACCCCCAACATACTGCTCGGATTTATCCGAAACAGAGCAGGAAATCAGGGTTAGAGTTAGTTACAAGGGGATGGAAGAAAATGCATTTACACCAACAATCCCTCCCTTGGTATGGATAGAAATGGGACTGTGCCATTTATTTATGTCATAAGATAACTTAAGGGGACAGTCTAATTCTCCAGCCCTGACACAGCCTTTCCCTCTGAATCCAGTCAGTGTTTAGGTTTGTTGTGTCTGGTGTTGGTTGCCAGGGAACATTGACACATCCCCCCCCCCCCCCTCCGCAACATAATACCTCTATATTCTATTTCAGAATCAGAGAAACTACAGCAATGAGATGATCAGAAACACATGGATTCAGTCTAGGTGATGGGAGCTGCCCTCAAAACTCACTTGCGAGGGATTCCCTCATCCTTTGTGTGTGTGTGTTTGATCTTGGCCTCTGTGTTGAGTTCTCAGGTCTGTGCGTCATTAAGGCCCCCTTTCAGCACTATTTTCCATTCTCAGCAGCCACACACCCACACACAGACACAAAGTCTTACTCTGCATTGATGTGTTGTAGCTCCTGTTTGAGTCGGTGGTTCTCCTCCTTTAGTAAGTGGTTGTGGTTCTGCAGTGCGGTTCCACGTTCTAGACCGTGAGTCAGTAATGCTCTGACCTCCTCCACTGGCTCTGGAATCTTACACAGCAACACAGAACCCAGGCGGAACTGGAGGGGAGAGACAGGGGTGGGATTAGGGAAGGGAGAGAGTTCATCTATGCACCTGTAACACACATATACTTGTGCCCACCTTAACGAGTTGGACAGTTACTTGATTGGCCGGTAAAGACACGGGCAGTAAAACGATTGGTCAATAATGATTTGGCCCCGAACACTATTGGCCGGTATCATGATCGATCGCCACCAGGTTGGCTATGAAATGTTGACTCGGGCAGAGCTTCCATTAGTCGTCATAGAAACGTTACTGTTTCAGACTCTCTCTGGATTTGCCTCTCTCTCCCTGTGACTCAGACTCAATTATTAACTAATGGAGAGAATTAGAATCTATTTGGGTAGAAACTGTCGCTACTACATCACTGTGGTGTCTGGATCACTCCTAAAGTACTGGATCGCTCCTAAAGTAACCACAACTACTGCTGCTTCTGCTGTGAGGGATTCAGTGGTAGTGTATTGGTGGTGAGTTCACCGGCAACCAGATAATGGTGTTGTTGTGAACCTTGGTTTGTGCCCCACGTTGGCCATACAGGGACTCTCTTTACACTGGTCCATCTACTAGTGATGAAAACCATTAACCTCCGCACATTTACACACACATAGCCCAGCCACACACACATTCACACACAGTCCTGGTGTAAATGGATCCACATGCTGGTTCTGGAGTTGGTTTTCAAAGCAGGTCTCAGAGGGAATGATCAGTGGGTTCAGGGGGTAGTTTAGACCTGTGACTCTACACACACACACACCCACCTGCACACAGTAAGAGAATAGAGACCACACATCCTCACACACACAAAGCTACTCAACAAGATCTGAGAGACATTAGACTGCATAAAATCAACACCATGAAAAAAAGAGGATAAAGAAGAGAGAAGAACGACAGAGGAAAAGCTAAATCAGAGAGGGAAAGGATGACAAGTCAACAATACTCAGTTATTCACATACTATAAAAATACTGGAATGGTTCTCCCAAATTAAAATCAAATGTAAAGTTGCACAATATCACTGATCTGAGGAAACCCACTGACTAGTGGAAAATGGCTGCCCCGTGGGCCATACTATGACTGTTTATTGTCAAATACATGTTGCTGTTTGATGATACACTGATCACTGCTGGTATGGTAATGGTGATAATACCCTCGCAGCTATGTGGGAGCCTTCCTGGGGCTGATGCTATGGGCCAGTGACGTGCAGTAAAAACAGGAAGATCTCATTCCCATCTTTACATTTACCAAACAACATCCACCCAGGTGTTCCTAATTCTCCCTGTCCAGGTCTGTTTTACAGAGTTCTATATGGTTCTACAGTATACGGTTCTACAAGGTTATTGTAAGGTTCTTCCTTTCCTTACAGCTGGTGTCAATAAAACCTCACTCTCGGCAGAAATTACACAACAGACATGCACAAACACACACACATGCATACACACACTGCTGTTGCATGACCAGACATCAGACTTGGATCATTTGATAATGAGTCATATTTCTATGATGAATAATTTCATATTTTTATAAACTGTTGAGCAACAGAAAATGCTAGGCACTTCTTCCTCTTGGATGATGCACCACAGAAACTTCTGTAAACGGCCTGGTCCAAAACTCTCGTTTCTGAAGAAGTCAATTCTATTCATTTCCCTTTTCTCCTGAAACACATGCACTATGATTTCCATTCTGTCATTACCCTATTACTATGGCAACAAAGCACAAAGTAGACTTGTGTGTGTGTGGTTGACCTCTGTGCACACTGACTGTCACTAAGCTGGCTATGTGTGTGTTTAAACTCCATAGTGATAGTATTCTACAGTACAACATGAGGATAATTTTCCTGTCAAAGCAGGGAGTCGGAGGAAGACAATAGTTGTTTTCGAATACCCATATTAACATAATGTATACTACATACTTAATGAGTATATACTACATACTATTAGTTCATTTTAGTGTACTGTAAACGAACAGTATCTTTTCAGTTGAGCGTACTAGCCTGTCTACCGGAAGTTGATGCTGTTGCTATGCAACCTCTTGCTAGCTTGTTAGCATAACAAATGACTAGCTAGATGTTTTACGATTTCGGGTGTGTTCGTAAATTCAATCTGGAGTGCCAGAGTGCGCAAATCCAGAGCGTTGTCAGATTGTCCGTTCGTAAATTCAAAGCGTTTCGCTCTCGGAGCGTACACTGGACCTCACAACGGCAGTCAAGCACCCAAGCTAACTGGCTAACGTTGGCTAGCTTGCTAGCTACTTCCAGAAAACAAATGAGAGAACACCTCACTCTGACCATTTTACTCGCCCTAGCAGAGCTGGTTAGGCTGTTTTCATGTTATCCAGAGAGTTGGTGACTGTAACTGTGCTGCTGGCAACAATTGAATTACGCTTGTTTTTGCCGACGTTTACTGACACCGGCCATATTCAACGGGTGTTGAGCGTTAGTAAATCCATCAGTTATTCTGCGCTCTGGCACACTCAGACGAGAGTGCTCTGAAGTCGGAGTAGATAGCCAGAATTAACAATGTCCATTGAGAACTCTCAACGACTATACCACTTAGCTAAGAATGACTTGAATAATCAAATAAATAAACGTTGGGTAGTTAGTTAGATAGCATATAGTTAATATACTGCCTGGCAAGTTCGATGTATTAGTAGCCAACTAACTTTAGGATGGTAACTAGCTAACATACTGGTACATACTGTAATGCTATGCGGTTCGTAAGGATAGTGTAGCTAACAAATTGTCAGCCAACATAACGTGTAAGGTAACTTATTTGAAAAGTAATTACTTTATTACATTGCTCGACATTTTCTTAACATTTGTCATAATTAGTTAAAGCAACGAATTTGTATCTGCTCTTCTGCTGCATATTTCCACAATTTTCTTCAAATCTGAAAACGTTGTGAAGCCACGCCCATTTTCTGAAGAATTGCATTATGGGCCCTAATAGCACGGAAATAGTGTCCACTGCTTGTATACGAATTTAGTAGACATCTGGGAACTTTTGGCATACTAACTATATCCATACTATGACCAATAAGCATACTACATAATCAATTTACGTCACAAATAGTAAGGTTAGTATGAGTATTCGAACACAGCTAATATTAGGATGACGTTACCACTGGGAAACAACAACGCACTCCTGAACTATCCAATATAACCCTGCTGTTGATATGACTGCCTGACTGACTTGTGTGTTTTAATATACTGTGAAGCTGAAAGACGAATATCCCACTGTTGGGATAATAATAACTACCTGTATTTCATCACACCACTGGCCTCCATTTTGTTTGTTTTTACAGTTATATGACACTAATCCTATAGAGGGCTTAATACTACTAGCCTATAACAGCTATGGGAAGAGAAGATTACAGTTACTAACATAACAACAACACTTCTAAGGCATGGTAACCTCCTAGAGCGGCGCTTCACTACATTAATGTCTTCCTGGGTTCATTAGCTCAATTAGTGCTAGTGAGAGGGTCCTGAGAGGAAATGGGGACATGAGATATGATATGAGATACGACATGAGGTTATTGGAGACCAGGGACGGCTTGTTCAATAGGGCGATATGGGCGACGCACTGCCAAACGGGAAAAGGAAGGGATTTTTTTTCTAATCAATAAAAAAAAAAAAAAAAAAAAATATATATATATTTTTTTTTTTATAAATTTATAAAAAATTATATCACGGCAACAGCAGTTATCAGTGTTCACGTCTGATCTGCCAGCCACTAAATGTCAAATCAGGCTAAAGTAGTGCTTCAAATGGCCCCGCCCGTTTTTTGGGCGATTTCAGTCAGGTTGAAAATCGCCCAGAAGTCTCTCATAGCCTGTCATGTAAAATCTATTTTTTTCACATTTCAAAGCTTTCAATACATTCTCTATGGGTGTCTGTGTGCATGCACTTACGCGCTTTCGTCATACGTGACGTAACGTTGAACGTAACTAAGACAATGGCGGCTATCAGCGTCTATGTTGCGACCTGCAGTGTGGCGTTATTTTATGTTTTTAATTTGTAGACTTAGTTTACAAACATTCTGCAAACATTCTGCTTTGGACTGATCTTCGGTTTTGGACTGATCTTGTTGATCGTGTACATACCCGCTACGAACGGACTAAATAATGAAAACGCTGCTGGCAGAGAGGTGGAGCCGCCACCTTCACCCTGGTCAGAGCGGACCGCGATCCTGGTAAGAGAGCGACTGTACCCCGACATTGAACTGCTTTCTGTGTCATTGAACCTTACTATTGTTGATAAAACAAGTTTACTGGAGAACGGAGAAAAAGTAGAGACTTTTGGACAAGGTGGATAATTGTATAATATAAGGCAGTTTATTCAGAGGTAAAGATATCTGCAATCGCGTTCACGGACCCGTTCGTCAAACTCTTAGGGAGCTATAAATCAAGCCCCATTACTTACCATATCAGATAAGAGAAATTGCTGCAGCTACATATATTTTACATCCTGGCCCTACATAGTTCACTATTTGCATCACTTACCAAAATATTACATGTGGTCATATATGCTTGGAAAGTGGAGATGCCATAGAACGTCAAAAAAGTAAACATTGCTGGAGACACATTGCGTTTGCTAGCGAAGAGATTTGTTGTGGCAAATGAACTTGGGCTGGGAATTGCCAGGAACCTCACGATAAGATATATGCATCAGCATTGCGAGTCTCATGATTCTATACGTATTGCGATTCGATACTGTGATTTTATTGCGCACCATATGTCTGTTGCAGAGGGATCAGAAAGCCATGAGAACGAGTTTTGATCAGTCATGGAAATAAAAGTGCTGAAAACAAATTGGCTCCCAATGTGAAAAGATTGAGAACAAGCTATGAAGGAACAATAATGGTGTTTTTGGTGCAGGTACAGCCAACTAGCGCTAAAATATTGCGATATTGTCAATACAGTATATCGTAAAGTATCACTATGTAACTCGATTTCTTTCACCCCAATCCCTCAAATTAACGGTAAATAACTGAATTGTTTGCCCCACATTTAGCTAAGATGATTAGCTAGCCAGCTAAAATGTTTTATTTAGTTAGCAGTCGCATCTACAATAGTTTACTGTCAATAACATGTCTCCAAAAATGACGTGGTGTCTCCAATTGTGTTGACATTTTACAATTGCAATGCGCATCCATGAGTATCCACTTTCTGTAGCTCAGCTGGTAGAGCATGGTGCTTGTAACGCCAAGGTAGTGGGTTCGATCCCCGGGACCACCCATACACAAAAATGTATGCACGCATGACTGTAAGTCGCTTTGGATAAAAGCGTCTGCTAAATGGCATATTATTATTATTATTATCTGAAGAGAGCCCCGAAACATTGTGTGCAGACATTTTATGCAATAAATGAAGTAGGTTCAATCTAGTAGTTCTGATCTTCTGATTGGTCCTGATGAGTTGGGCGAGGTCCCCTCCAGGCTACTGTCACTGTTGCATTGGCTCTGAGTCGGGTTCTCTGTCTTCAAATGTTCAGCCTAAGAGAGGGGATTTTTGTGTGTGTGTGTGTGTGTGTTTAACAGTGATGATGTGTGTGTGTGTGTGTGTTTAACAGTGATGATGTGTGTGTGTTTGTGTGTGTGTGTGTCCTCAGAGCAAGAACTCGTGAGTTGGAAGAACTGAGAGGCCTATGGCGTGGGTGTTGTCCTTGGCCACCTGCTGACAAGGCTGACAAGATAGGACCCTTTTGTCCATTGTTATTGGATAGGAACATAACTTATAACCAGCTCCTGACCTAAATAGATCTTAGCACAACATTTTACTCAACATATCATATTCCATATTCACTATAACAAATATATTTACTACGACATTAGCAAGAACCGCCACATCCTCAGCCGGCTAATCCAGTGTGTGAAGTTTTTGCGGAGTGTTTGAGTTAGCTTTGCGAGGCAAAGATGAAACTGAGGGCTCCACCAACCCTGGTAAGCCAACACTTTTGAGATCAGTCAATAAATGCTTCTGGTATTGACTTATATGCTGCCCCTGTCTTCATGTTGTTGCTGGACATATCTTTTTTTAAATGTGTGTAGGTCACCTAAATCATCAGAAAAATTGCCCCTCCTGAGAATTTTTTCAGGAGCCGCCACTGTTGGAGACACAGTTCACTCTCACTTCCATGAACTCTTAAGGATGACATCATATACAAACATCATCATTGTTAATTCTAATGACGTCCTCACATGAACCTCAAAGTGTATGTGACACTGTACACAGATCAGATATCACATGATGGATGGCTAACTTACTCAAATAAACACTACAAGTAAAATATTTGATAGGGTTAGGGCTATGGTAAAGGTTAGGGATAGTCGTTAAACTTGTTGGGGCCAAAAAACACAGCCTATGTTATGACACGCCACGCCACTCACCGAGATGTCCCTCTGCACCTTCTCGTAGGCCAGGGTCATATTGGTCACTGGGCCGGGGTTATAGGTCAAGGTGAAGCTGTAGTCAGTAGAGGAGGGTTCAGTCCCAGTCAGGGCCTGCTGGAGATCCTGGATGTAACGATCTGTCTGCATCTCCAACTCCTCAGCCTCCTCCCTCACTCCATCCTCTGATACTACAGGGAGGGAAAGGAGGGAAGATTCAGGTGAGAGTTTAGACAGGTGTGTGGTCATGTTTGTGTGTGCGTGTTCGTCAGGTGTGTGTGTGTTTACCTTCTCCTCTCCATGCGTTCAGTCCGTCAGTCAGCAGTAACAGGAAGCCAGAGCCTAAGTCCCGCCCCCTCCACTCCACTCGCAGGAAGTAGGAAGTCTCTGACTCCGAGGAGATACGGACCTCACGCACCGTCACATGCATCTCACACCTGCACACGCACGTGAGGTCTTTCCGTCCGTAATTCTGTTTGTATCTAAACGATGTATTGGAAATAAAACAAAGTTGGGATATTTGTGACAATTGTGATCATTGTTTACATTTACATTTAGCAGACGCTCTTATCCAGAGCGACTTACAGGAGCAAATAGGGTTAAGTGCCTTGCTCAAGGGCACAGACAGATTTTTTTATTCTTCACCTAGTCGGCTCGGGATTCGAACCAGTGACCTTTCGGTTACTGGCCCAACGCTCTTAACCGCTAGGCTACCTGCCACAGTGGGTGGATGTAAAAATGACAGTGCAGTCCTGTAATGGGGTGTTGCGGGGGAATCGAGTGGGTTTGGGTCTGTAAAGCATCAGGCAGTGATGGCTGTCCCACTGGGTTTGGAAGAATGGGGAACCAGCCAACCCCCACAGGACTTGTCATCACAGCTTTAGGAACTGTAACAGGCCCTATGTTTCCTTCCGAACTACAAAGTTGAGAAGAGAGAAAATTCTACCTATCCGCTATTTAGGCCTACCTCAGTTAAACTAATGACTATAGTCAGAGTGGAATGCCTTGCCTTCACAACATCCTTTTCACACCTGTTCCACTTATGACATAGACTTATGTAATTAACGGTTCCACTCAGACTCTCACTATACTCATACACAGTGACAGTCAGTAACACCAAGAAGTTGCACACATTAGAGCTCAGTGACCGTGATGCGAGTTCAGATGTGCAGCACTCTAAATGAGGAGAACCATGGAGCTTAACCCACCCATCTGACACCCTGTTGGATAGTCATTCATTAACCCCTAGTAACACCTGTACCATCTGCACCTACACACCAGCTGGCCAGCAATGACACACACACACATAGAGAAGATCCGTAATGACACACACGGACACACTCACTCACACTCACCTGTGTGCACAACCTTAGAGTAATGATAGACACAAGGTCAGACTCAGGGAGAGCACAGGAACTTCAAAAGAACAGGAGAAATTCCACCAGAAAGATGGTGAAAACACTAAACACGGGTGCTTTCATTCCAGCCACAACACACACCACAGCTATGTAAAACTCTATGTAATAACTGGATATACCCAGCACACCCATGTAGTTCTCCTACCCCCCTAGTTAAGTAACAAAATCTCACCACTGAGTGCCACAAACTGAAAACTCCACACTCACACTCATCTGTCACTTCTCTTTCCTGTCCACACTGGTGCTGAAACCTCGTTCTCAGAATTTCCTCAATTCCTCTCTTCTTAGTCATGGATTCAGTCACTAAAACAACACCATTAAAATAGAGATGGAGAATGTAGATGCACCGATCTTGGCTTCAGGAATTATCTTGTCTATTAGGTTCTATTTTGTTTTGACAGACAGGCATTGACACCAGCATGTAGCCTACAGTAAATGTCTGAGGTGAGGTAGGGGTTGATTTGGGACTGGGCAATGTTACATGGTGCGAGCAGAATGCATGACAAAGATCCACTGACATGAGATTATCATAGTAGCCTACTTCATTTGCCATTATTGCTGAATGCCATGGGTATATTCATTCTGTTGCTAAACTTTTCTTAATGGAAGGGGGGGTGGGGGGGTATACCTGCATTTGTTCAATAGAAACTCTCGTTTTAGTGGCAAAACGTTGTTTAGATGAATGATTACACCCCAGTTCTCAGTTGATTGTTAGAGTGTTGTGTTTGCATGCATCAGGCTTGTTTGTAAACAAAGCTCGAGCAATGTAGCACAGCACACGTGTGGCCATATCAACATGTATCAAGTACGTCAGAGTCCGACCTACCTCAAACTGCACCAGCCTTCGTCGTTAGATAGTTGGGTATGTCTTTTAATATCCGATGGTCGACATCTGATATTTAAACCTACAACCTGTGTTAAATCTAGTTTAAATCGCCAGACCCCGCGGTTCAGTCTCTTCCTTGTTCCACATACGTCATCTGTCTGCGACGCTACAGAAGTGTGAGGTGGCACGGTAGCAGCTAGTTAGCTAGCAGACCTAGCTCCGACATGGTAAGTTGTTTATTCAAGTCTTAAACATAACATTTGATTAAATAACTTGGTGGCGGTGATGCAACATTTATTGGATGCCAACCGCCATCAAACCTCATCGAAGAAGAAGTAGGTTAACTAACTTCACCCTCCAAATAAATGCATGTTTTGTGTCTAAAATGGAAGTGGTATCCCTGTTTTAGACGTTTTTATTGCAAGCTACTGTAGATAGCAAAGTTAGTTGTAGCCAGCAGAGCTAGCTAGCTTGATTCATCCAGAATAGTTCATTCTGTTGTCTTTTACAGGTCTTGATAAGACAAGGTTTCCCTCAAATTCAGTCAGGAACATGTCCAACTGAAAGATATAGAGCCTAATAAACCTGGAAACTTGTGTTGACAATCTAAAAAGCCTTCAACTAACAGTCGTGAAGAAGCCTATTTGTATTTAGCTGTGATTGAAACGTATTTGATGACTTTGCAATAGCTATTACATTACATACAGTATGATTTAGCTACCCTGGTTATGTGGAGTCATAGATGCATCCTAGAGAGACGATGGATGTTGAACCAGTAATAACCTCTGTCATTCCCTCTCTAGTCTGCCATATTTAACTTCCAGAGCCTGTTAACAGTGATCCTACTGCTCATATGTACCTGTGCCTACCTCAGAGCCATGGCCCCCAGTCTCCTGGACAAGAACAAGACCGGGTATGTACTGACAGTGTTATCACACTGAGCTAAAGCTCTAGGTCTTACCTCAGAACCTTAGCTGGCCCCTAGCCTGCCAGAGAAGAATATGACTGACAGGATTATCCCACAGAGTTAAGGTCCTAGTTGGTAGCTACCCTTCCACAGCCCAGAGGGGTATACTGCGAAGGAAGCTAGATCTACTCAGGGTTTTCTAAAGCTAGCCAGCTTCAGTTAGCTTCACATTCCAACTCAGGCTTCATCCGTACCGAGACGGTGGACACTGCTTGTCCGCCTGCCGCTAACTCTAGCAGGCTTGTAACCGCGCGTGCATGTTGCACATGGCTAGTCGAAAGCTGAACTCTTCATTCAGACAATGCTGAAACATCAATCCATGAGCGAGTCAGTGCCACATTTTCATGTGCCGAAATAAATGCACAAGCATTTTCCCCCCACTCCTATCAATAAAATAATTGTATTAAGTCATACAAACGTTTTACTGTGCATGAAGTGTCAAATGTATTGTGTCATTACAGAATGTGTAATGTGACAGGTATTTTAACATGACTATTTTTGAGAAAAAAATAAGAAACCCGCACACTGCTCTTGCTAGTATCACTGCTCTTTATTAAGCTTTACGTATTGGCCTCAAGGCCGTCATCAGAACATTACTATTTTTAACACGCAAAACAACTTTGATTAATAAAATATTTAATCAGTCGTTTTCCTCAAATTAAGGGGATGATGGTCCTCAACTTGTGGCTCAGACACTTCATTCAGGATAAATGGAGTTAGCCCCAAGTTAGCCTGCCCCGGAGCAGGTTAGATCTGAAGGATTCGTTGCCATAGAAATGTACCTGGCTAAAAGGTGAGCCACTTTTGCGGTACTGGTTATCCCGAGTTGACCAAAGTTACCTCGGTAACTCCTCAAACCTGATTTGCAGCATAGGGCTCTGGACTCTTAGCCTGCTAGAGAAGAAAAAACTGGGTACACTGGCTGTATCACACACTAAAACCCCTACACAGACAGTGTTGTTCATCCACTGAGCTATAGCCTAGATTTGTTAGCTCTGAAAGACAACATTCAAGGAAAGCGATGTTACCCCAACTGACAACTTCAACCCCAGCAGCAATCCAACTCTGATACACTAACATCATTGCTCAACCCATCATGCCTGTCCAAGCACTCTCGCTATTCTCGGAACCCATAACCAAATCTCACACTAGGTAGCCAGCTAACTACCTCAAGAGACTACTCTTCAGATTTGTAGCTCTCTACTCAGATCCTCTGGCTTTGTTGACTGTATTCCACTTCATTCATGTAATGCTCTGGGAAGGAGAATGGAACTTTGTGTGTTATGTTTTCCAATAAAGACGACAGGAATTGTTTGTGGCCACTAGCGGTAATTATTCATTTCCCATTGGTCTCATTTCTCATGTTGGGAAATTGGATGTTGTTATACACTGGTGGTGGATGGAATGCCCCCATGGAATGTAAGTACTTTGAAACCTAGGGAAAAGCACCATGATATGCTATCCGTCATTATGTCAAAGACAAAAAGCCAATCTGTCCCGCTTTCTAAATGTGTTCTACTAACCCAAACGTTGGATATCGTTTTTTTTAATGAATACCTATTTTCCACGGGGACTGGTATCAGCAGTGATCTGGTGCTGAGTGTGTGTTTAGACAAGCCAGTGATCCTCTGTTGGCTAAAGGAAGAGAAGGGAAGAAAGGATCGGGGGGATGAGTGCTGGCTGAACCATTGTGACGCTCTGTCTCCAGTAGCTGTTCTGCGGAAGCTAAACCCTTTCGACAGACAGACAGACAGACAGCGATGAGGGATAAATAGAGAGGGATAGTGTGTTTGTTGTGGGTTTAAGCCTCTCCAGTGCAGACAGACTCCATGAGGAGCGCTTACATGCCGTCTACACTCTGACTTCTCACCCAGGGTTTCCCAAACTCGGTCATGGGGATGCCCCTGGGTGCACGTTTTGGTTTTTGCCCTAACACTGCACAGCTGATTTCAAATAATCAAAGCTTGGTGATTAGTTGGTTATTTGAATCAGCTGTGTAGTGCTAGGGCAAAAAAACAAAATGTGCACCCGGGGTCCCAGGACCAAGTTTGGGAAACCCTGCTCTAACCCCTGACCTCTCTGTGTTGTCTCATTCACAGAGTGGGGGCTCTGTCCTAATTCTTTTACATGGCTTCCTGTTATCATCTCCTCTCCCTCATAGATACGTGGGACTGCCTGGATGGATTTATTAAACTGCCCTGCTTTCACATATCAACTGCTTTTAGATCAGATGTTAAGAAGGAAATGAGACAAGAAAAGAAAGGAAGCTGTTTGAGGTGGTTGGGGCTTGACCTTGGAGACAGTGGGTGCGTAGTCTGGAGGAGCCATCAAGCCTGTCAGGGCCACTTGAGACTTGGTTGGCGCTCTGTCTTCTACGACCAATAGTTAACTCTGACTCCCCCTTCTCCCTCCTCCTCTGTGGCTGGTACTGAGGGGGAAGGAAGTGAATTCAACTGTCTGATCCCCCTAATCATCCCCATCAAGATATGGACACGCGCACACACACACACACACACATACAAACCCAATTTCCTTCTGCCGGTTCAGTTGAGGGCTAGTGGGTAATTAGGAGCCTCTAGCATCACCTTACTGCACCTCTCACTCACTCAGGCCACGTGTGTGTGTAATAAACTCAGGACCCCATTATATGTCAGTTCACTGACTGTCCCCTTCCTTACAGTATATGGACCTATACACTGTGTACAGTGCCCTCAGAACAGCTTCAATTCGTCGGGACATGGACTCTACAAGGTGTCGAAAGTGTTCCACAGGGATGCTGGCCCATGTTGACTCCATTGCTTCCCACAGTTGTGTCAAGTTGGCTGGATGTCTTTTGGGTGGTGGACCATTCTTGATACACACGAGAAACTGTTGAGCATGAAAAACCAAGCAGCGTTGCAGTTCTTGACACAAACAGGTGCGCCTGGCACCTACTACCATACTCCGTTCAAAGGCACTTAAATCTTTTGTCTTGCCCATTCACCCTATGAATGGCACACATACACAATCCATGTCTCAATTGTAAAAAGGCTTAAATCCTTTAACCTGTCTCCTCTTCATCTACACTGATTGAAGTGGATTTAAAGGAAAAATCCACCCAAAACCACTCATTCCTGTAATTTACATTTTACATTTACATTTTAGTCATTTAGCAGACGCTCTTATCCAGAGCGACTTAAAGTTAGTGCATACATTATTTTTATTATTTTTTCATACTCCCCGTGGGAATCGAACCCACAACCCTGGCGTTGCAAACGCCATGCTCTACCAACTGAGCTACATCCCTGCCGGCCATTCCCTCCCCTACCCTGGACGACACTGGGCCAATTGTGCGCCGCCCCATGGGTCTACCGGTTGTGGCCGGCTACGACAGAGCCTGGATTCGAACCAGGATCTCTAGTGGCACAGCCTTAGACCACTGCGCCACTCGGGAGTCCATGTTAAATAACACTAATATATGAGAACAATATTTTTTGTGAACATGTGTTTCATTTTGGTGTTATAATAAGGTTGGTAGCAACATGGAAAATCATTGTGGAAATCTGTTGCAGTTCAAGTCGACTACAAAATCCCCAATGCAATGCTCTCTCTATGGGCTGGCTGGCTAGCAAAAGTAGCTACACACAATAATACCAAAAACAATATCAGCATGTAACGTAGTTAGTTAGCTGAAAAAGATTGCCTAAACAAACTGCACTATCAATTTAGGTGTCTACAATCTCACCATGTTCAACCTGCAGATCGATGTGCCTCACAGAGTGGAGTCTAACTTTCGCATCGGCAGATATACTTTTGAGGAGATGGAAAAGTTGCCCATGCTACGACAATGATTCACGATTATACAGTGTATTCGGAAAGTATTCAGGCCCCTTGACTTTCCCACATTTTGTTATGTTACAGCCTTATTCTAAAATGGATTCAATAAAACATTTTCCTCATCAATCAACACACAATACCCCATAATGACAAAGCGAAAACAGGTTTTTTGAAATTTTAGCAAATGTATTACAAATAAACAGAAATACCTTAATTATGTAAATGTATTCAGACCCTTTGCTATGAGACTCAAAATTGAGCTCAGACGCATCCTGTTTCCATTGATCATCCTTGAGATGTGTCTACAACTTGATTGGAGTCCACCTGTGTTAAATTCAATTGATTGGACATGATTTGGAAAGGCACATACCTGTCTATATAAGGTCCCACAGTTGACAGTGTATGTCAGAGCAAAAACCAAGCCATGAGGTCGAAGGAATTGTCCGTAGAGCTCCGAGACAGGATTGTGTCGAGGCACAGATCTGGGGAAGGGTACCAAAACATTTCTGCATCATTGAAGGTCCCCAAGAACACAGTGGCCTCCATCATTCTTAAAAGGAAGAAGTTTGGAACCACCAAGACTCTTCCTAGAGCTGGCCGCTCGGCCAAACTGAGCAATTGGGGGAGAAGGGCCTTGATCAGAGAGGTGACCAAGAACCTGATGGTCACTCTGACAGCGCTTCAGAGTTCTTCTGTGGAGATGGGAGAACCTTCCAGAAGGACAACCATCTCTGCAGCACTCCACCAATCAGGCCTTTATGGTAGAGTGGCCAGACGGAAACCACTCCTCAGTAAAAGGCACATGACAGCCCGCTTGGAGTTTGCCAAAAGGCACCTAATGGACTCTCAGACCATAAGAAACAAGATTCTCTGGTCTGATGAAACCAAGATTGAACTCTTTGGCCTGAATGCCAAGCGTCATGTCTGGAGGAAACCTGGCACCATCCCTACGGTGAAGAATGGTGGTGGCAACATCATGCTGTGGGGATGTTTTTCAGCGGCAGGGACTGGGAGACTAGTCAGAATCGAGGGAAAGATGAATGGAGCAAAGTACAGAGAGATCCTTGATGAAAACCTACATCTAGCTATATATTGAACTTCCATCCTCTCAGGCCAGGGGCACGAAAATGTAAGAAATAATGGTTGGATCAGAATCGCCATTATAATCATTGGCCAGGACCGAGAATTAAATAAAACCACAAGTCCAAATCCCTATCTCCATCCATGGGTAATTTAGGAAAGGGCCGATTTTAGCTAGCTAGCCACCGGAGGACAACAACGCAACAAGATGCAACAATTGAAGTTGTTTCTGTCAATAACTTATGCTCTCAATGCGATTAGATAGGCGTGATGCCAAATCCAAACTGGCTTCCCTTGACACTTTTATTTTGGTGTGCCAGGACCATTCACAGTTGAGCTCACTCAGTTTAGCTCAATGTTGATTGGCCATTATTTTATACTTTTTTTTATCAAGGGAGGCCAAATGCTTGCTGGTTTCCCTTGCATTCAATGCTACAAGCGACAACAATGTCATACTCTTTTGGACCAGACAGCATCAGATAGATGGCATACAGAGACAGAGGGGCGCTGTTTCGCTTGCTCGGATGCTTTCTCCGGTGAGATACTGTTCATTCAGCCTCTACGCGAATTGAAGGAAAATTATGAAATGCACAGAGACGAAAGATCATTTGTCTCATATTTTTTTCTGGGGAAGCCTGGCTTCCCTTGGCATCCATGAATACACGCCACTGTCTTGTCTCCAACTGTTTGAAAAGCATGTTAGCCTGTCCGCTTTGTCAAGTGGCCTACCTTATTTCTCAGAATGAGATTGAGTTGCCAATTCCTTATATAATTGTGTTATGCTTATTGGACATTTATAAAACAGACTAGACAGCGAGTATAACATGCTGCTAGCAGTACCCCAATCCCGCGCGCGACAAACTGAGCATTCATTGTCCAGAATCAATGTTCATTGATACTCTCGTTTTAGTAGTGTCTGGTCTGACATAAAAATGGTATCGTTAGAAAAGTTAACTTCTCCTCTATAGTAAAATAATGTCTCAATGTGTTTTGGTGTCCATATGAGCGATTCTGTTGAACCAAACCTTAAATGCAAATAGCGAGTTGAAACCGCTTGTCAGAGAGAAAGATGTGATCTCTCTCAACTTTGTTGGCGAGAGAGGCAGGGGGTGGGGCTTGGTGTGTGTGTGTGTGTGTGTGTGTGTGTGTGTGTGTGTAAACCATAGAGGAAGGTTTCACTCCCGCTAAAATCTGTCAAAAATAAGGCCAATGCGTTTCTATGGGCTTATTTTGGTCCTTCCCGCCTTTGGGACAAAGACTCCCATTGTTAGGGCGGAGACGTGCATCTTGTCATTATATACAGATCTTTGGTGTAAATGGGAAGGTGCACAGAGGAGCGAAGGAGACGAGACCAAAAATACAACATGAGAACAAGCGGTCATAAATGCTCATAAAAACGAAAAATAACGAAACCTTGATTCTTGCGATACAGGCATTTGGAATATCTTGCAAAAACATACATTTGAATTCATCAAATGAATTTGATACATTGCCCAGCCCTAATTGGGAGTCTATTGGGCGCTAGCTCAAAAACCAAACATTAGCATGAATTTCGTGAACAAGAAGTACAACATTACAAATATTTTCTGAGATGTGAGATAATTAACTTGCCGTCTGTAGTATCGTATAGTTTTGGAATTTGGACATTACGTACTTTCAAGGAAAATAAGCATGTTTCTCGACATCTACACTGACTTTGAGAAGGGATCGCGTGACGATTAGTTTAGCAACCGCATGACGATTAGCTTAGCAACCGCGTGACGCAGCATAACGTGAACGCGATTGGTCGACAGTCTGCTGGGTGGGGCGTTACACGTTCCTTTATTCATTGGATTCCTATCTCATTTCTATAATATCTCTGGCAACTGCACCATGCAATGCACCCTGGACTAAAGAGGCAGACAAATAGGAAAAATGTGCAAGACCCTCTGTTAAATTACACATTTCTCGAGGTAGGAACATCACAAAAATAAGAAGACATCATCCCGAGTTATGACATCGGCCAGTATTGAAATCTGACATGTATGATAGACATTTTTGTGATCTAAAAGTCGTATTCCTATTAACTTCCAGTGTAGTGAGAGCGACTTTCTCATGGTGCTACGTAATACCGGCCGGATTTCTGCCTGCTTGAACTCTAATAACTCAAATACACATGAAAACATGAACTGACCCAGGGAATCGATAGAACATCACTCAGAGATGCACAAAAACAATATAACATTCAAAATGGGTCGACCTTTCCTTTAACAAGTGACATCAATAAGGGATCATGGCTTTCACCTGTATTTACCTGGTCAGTCTGTCATAGAAAGAGAAGATGTTCTTAATGTTTTGTACACTGTGTAGATCTGTGCCTCTCAATCTCTCTCTCTTGAGCTACTCTTTGCAAGTTTGCTCATTAAAGGGGCAATCTGCAGTTGCTACATACATTTTTGGACATATAAATTAATTATATGTACCCATTGATTCTTTTTTTTAGTCATTTAGCAGGCACTCTTATCCACAGCGACTTACAGGAGCAATTGGGGTTAAGTGCCTTGCTCAAGGACACATCGACAGATTTTTCACCTAGTCGGCTCGGGGAATTGAACCAGCGACCTTTCGGTTACTGGCACAACGCTCTTAACCACTAAGCTACCTGCCGCCCCATCTCATCAGCTTAGTTCAACTGTCGCACCCCATCAGAACCCCAAAGCAAATCTAAACAAACATTGTTTAGCGTCAAAACATGGTTAAAACTATACTTTTGATATAATGGATGGTCAGTCCTTGCATCCATACCTCTATGAATTTGAGTGGTTACATTTCTCCAGCCCCATTCCTCAGCTTTTTACCGAAACGGGCGGCTAAAACACGTTATTGTTTAAACTGATGATTGCTTCTTTAAAACATTGATGGTTATGTAAAAACAGTACTTAAAACAGTATGTAGCTAATTAACATATCTATCCCCTCTTTTCAGGTTCTTGGGTATCTTCTGGAAATGTGCCAGAATAGGTACGCTGTTTGGTGTTTGTTATATAATCAATAGTTTTATCATCTAGAACACCGAAGACTTGTGATGATGCCCATGTATAAGGTGCTTGCTCTTTTAGTAGTCAGTGTTGGTTTAGTGTGGTGAAAGCATTGAGTATTTCCATGTTAACTTCTGAAGTCTCCCATCATCCCCTCCCCCCCAGGTGAGAGGAAGAGCCCATACGTGGCGGTTTGTTGTGTCATCATGGCCCTCTCCATCCTCTTCTCCGACTAACAGCCTGCCCTGCCCCGCACACTAAGCACTGTGGGATTTCTAGTGGAGGTCTAAAGAAGATGGAGTCATCCAGCAGTATGAGACCACGATCACAGAGGAGGCCTGTATGGGACACAGCTGTTTCCACCAGTTTGTCTTTGGTAGGGTGTCGTGTGGGGTGCAGATAACGGACAGTAGTAACACATAGGGACCCTCTCTGGAGAACAACACAAGCCTCCCTCTTCCATCCCTCCTTCTCCATCCCTCCTTCCATCTCTCCTTTTATCGTTCTCTTCTCCGGGTGGCCATTTCACAATTCAGCCTCAATCAGTTGTTAAAATGGCCTCCTGGACCTCTGTAAACAGACAGTTGTTGTTTATATTTTCTGCTGTTGTCGTGTCCTATGTGATATTATCCCGTAGGGATCGCCCCATGTCTTTCCCTCCACTCTGATCTGTAATGAGGGCCATGTGGTAGATGGACAGAGGTTGGAGAGTAGTGTTTGATAGTTGAGTGTTTTGTGTTTTTCTGTACATAAAAGACCCCATGGATGAGACTGTTGAACCGCTGTTGACGGTCCCACTTGTGCCTTTCTGTAGCACAGGAGTCTGTTTTTTTATCATTGTTCACAGGGTGTATGTCACAAAGCAGGATTAATGAGTTAGCCTAGCCAGCTAACCTTCCAAAATATTATTGAAATATTAACCCCGTATTCAACTAATGTTCTCTTTCTCATTCAGAAAATAAGTATTTGATTAGTGTTAGCTAGCTAGCTGATTGATCCTGCTTGGTGAAACACGACCCTGTGGTTGCGTTACAGGTTGTCTTTATTGCAGTCGTGATATGAGAGATCTGATGATCTGTGCAACGTGACTGCAATCAGTGCGACTTGAAACGCCCATTATCTCTAATGACACCACTGCAGCCAAACTGTCATTAAATCTGAAGTGAAGACAACTGTTCTCATCTCCTGAGGGATTCTCTTACTGTTTGACTTGTTGGCTGTACGTACAGCAGTCGGGAAATCTCCTAACACAGAGATTGTGTTAGGAGATCAGGCCAAATCCCCATTACTACATAATGGCCACACACACACACACACTGGAGCCCCACCCTTATCCAAAGCCCGGTAGCCTAGAATAATGGTTGTATTTACAGATCTTGAGGGGTTTTTTCTACCTGGGGAAGGCTGAGGGGGGATTGGCATTAGAGGGACTGGTGTAAGAGGAATTGGTGTCAGGGAGACTGGTGTAAGAGGAATTGGTGTCAGGGAGACTGGTGTAAGAGGAATTGGTGTCAGGGAGACTGGTGTAAGAGGAATTGGTGTCAGGGAGACTGGTGTAAGAGGAATTGGTGTCAGGGAGACTGGTGTGGAGGGATTGGCACTAGACTGTGTTGCGTTGGAGTGGGTCAACAAATGAACTCTCTCCAGCCAAGGTCTGGATCTTTGAAATTGGCAGGTTATAGATTGGACTCCCATTGATGCCTGGCCCAACAGCAGAGAGAGCGAGAGAGAGGAGGGAGAGATGGGGAGGTAAAAAATCTTCTTCAAGGAGGACATTTTCTCCTCCTGCAAGACAGTTCTTTTGTGTTTCTTCCATTTGCGAATAATCGCACCAACTGTTCTCACCTTCTCACCAATCTGCTTGGCGATGGTCTTGTAGCCCATTCCAGCCTTGTGTAGGTCTACAATCTTGTCCTTGACATCCTTGGAGAGCTCTTTGGTCTTGGCCATGGTGGAGAGTTTGGAATCTGATTGATTGATTGCTTCTGTGGACAGGTGTCTTTTATACAGGTAACAAACTGAGATTAGAAGCACTCCCTTTAAGAGTGTGCTCCTAATCTCAACTCGTTACCTGTATAAAAGACACCTGGGAGCCAGAAATCTTTCTGATTGAGAGGGGGTCAAATACTTATTTCCCTCATTAAAGTGCAAATCAATTTATAACATTTTTGACATGCGTTTTTCTGGATTTTTTTGTTGTTATTCTGTCTCTCAATGTTCAAATAAACCTACCATTAAAGTGATAGACTGATAATTTCTTTGTCAGTGGGCAAATGTACAAAATCAGCAGGGGATCAAATACTTTTTTCCCTCACTGTATGTATACTGTAGCTAAGAAAGTAATACTAAGTGTATTTTGTGTAGTAAGCTGTTAGTAGCCCATGTGCCTCACCCTAATAATTTGGTCTATTTTCCCCTCTTAATTTCACCTACTGTTCTGACTTGGTGGTGCACATGTAGCCTATAACCCGTTTTAGAGAAATGTAATCATCGAATATTGTAAGAGCTTTCATTGTCTGCTTATATGCCCTCTTTATTTATCCTACGGTTTTGATTTGATGTACAGGGAGAATACTGTAAGAACGGCCCATGTTCTGAATTCTGTTGCTGTACATTTCAAAAGTGCTGAACAAATAGTTATATGGACTACGTCCGTCCTAGCTCACTCATTAATGTCTTAATCGAAATTACGGATTGCCTCTTATCCGCTTGTCGTCCCCCTATGCCATAGTTTGTACATCTCAATTGTCAGTTGACACCACATTTGTTTAAGGAAGTCAGCCATATCAGCTACACTACCGGTCAAAGGTTTTAGAACACCTACTCATTCAAGGGTTTTTCTTTATTTTTACTATTTTCTCCATTGTAGAATAATAGTGAAAACGTCAAAACTATGAAATAACACATATGTAATCATGTAGTAACCAACACTTTTTTAAACAAATCTAAATATGTTATTTTTTTTAGATTCTTCATGACTACCTTAATGAAGCTGGTTGAGAGAATGCCAAGATTGTGCAAAGCTGTCATCAAGGCAAAGGGTGGCTATTTGAAGAATCTCAAATATAAAATATATTTTGATTTGTTTAACACTTTCTTGGTTACTACATGATTCCATATGTGTTATTTCATAGTTTTGATGTCTTCACTATTATTCTACAATGGAGAAAATAGTAAAAATAAAGAAAACCCCTTGAATGAGTAAGTGTTCTAAAACTTTGGACCGGTAGTGTATGTTTTTTTTTTTATGCAGTAAATGAGGCTGAATGAACTGTTTCGCTGGCAGACAAAGCTCTGCTGATAGCCAGGTGTAGCAGTGGTAAGGTGTTGGGACTGCTGTTGGGACTCTGCTGTTGGGACAGCTTTATGTAGGCCCTAACCGTTTGTGGGCACTGTTTGTCACCGTTATAGTGCAATTCATGTATTGTTTAGTGTTGTGTTGTGTAGTGGCTTTGCTGGCATGCATTCCCCAATTGTTTTTTTTGGTTTGCCCGACCAAGATTTTCATGCTAAAATCACCACTGGATACACCGCACTGAGTCACCCAGGACCTAAACCCTGACTGGTCCTAATGGCTTCCAGGTCGAGCTGGAGGTAATGAGGACTTCCAGACGTCTGCCCAGGCAACTGGTCCCTCCTGTAGTTTTCACTATGACTAGCTGGAATGGACAGTCACTATCAAGCCATTCTAGAAAGCATAAACATGGCCAAACGGGCCATATCATCAGAGCTGATAAACAAGTGTGGTAAGAGCTATCTGTTCTCAATGTAATTGCATTTGTGGTTAGAAGCAGCAGCAGCGATAATTCTGTACAGTGGCCTACTTTTTGATGCATTGCCAACCCTTTTATTAGAACTGACTCGCTGGTTCTGGTCCACCTGGTGGCACACTGGTCCTTTATTCCTTTGACTCAGAGGAAACATACACTTCCATGACTATTTACACTGATGGTGAATAGGACTGACTTATAATGTACTTTTCCACATTGTTAATTCCAGGGGCCAGGTCTAATGTTTCTGTTTTGGCTATACTGGTTTAAGTTTATTTAAGAGTTCCCTGTGGTGAAACAGGACCATTTCTGGAGCTAGAGTTAGAACACAGCTACTTGTTACTGTGATCAAAAACAACAGGACAGCATTAGTGGGCCAGAACACGACACACCACCATGGCTACCGCTACGCTGTGAGGATACATTCTGCTGGCATTAACGGCCTTGTTTGTCCAGTGTCGTTAGCCCTACTGTGCTGTGTGGGGGTAGAGTGATGGGCACAAACAGCACTAGAGTCAGCTCTGTGTTTGTGTGTGTGTTCCTACTGTTAAGGGTTAGTGATGGTCTCTTATGGTGACAGAACTGGAGTCAGACTGAGCCCTTGGCTCAGCAGATCTGGTATCTCAAGCCCTCAGACACCACATAGAGGGATCTGTAAAGAGAAATGGGGCTCCGTCCCAAATGGCATCTTATTCCCTATGTAGTGCACTACTTTTGACCAGGCCCATAGGGCTCTAGTCAAAATTATACAACGGGTGGTTCTAATCCTGAATGCTGATTGGTTAAAACCGCATTCCAACTGGTGTCTATTCCACAAGTTACAACCGGCTAAATCTATGACGTTAAAATGCCTATTTACTCTGTTCCATCTGACTGCGCAATCCACTGTCTCATCAGCCCAGCCAGGCAATTTATCAAATTGATCTCCACTATCAAAAGCATTTAGACATTACCTCAAATTTCTTTTAGACTAACATTTCGTTTTCAACAGCGGAGATTTGTATAAACCTTGCTGTCTGTCTCTCCGACATTTGCAACATTGTTTCAGTATTCAAAATCGATCTCCAGCTGTCCCATAGTAATGAACGTGTCGTGTATTTGGATTACGTGTATCCAAATAAATGTCACTAGAAAACAGCTTATGCAAATGCAGCTACTGTTGTTATTCTGTCTGCACTGTTAGACGTGACTGTAAGCTAGCCTAGTTGGCTAGCTAGCAAGCAAGGGATAAGAACATTGCCAGCCAGTATGGCAATGGAACACTTAGAACTACAGTGAGGGGAAAAAAGTATTTGATCCCCTGCTGATTTTGTACGTTTGCCGACTGACAAAGACATGATCAGTCTATAATTTTTATGAGGGAAATAAGTATTTGACCCCTCTGCAAAACATGACTTAGTACTTGGTGGCAAAACCCTTGTTGGCAATCACAGAGGTCAGACGTTTCTTGTAGTTGGCCACCAGGTTTGCACACATCTCAGGAGGGATTTTGTTCCACTCCTCTTTGCAGATCTTCTCCAAGTCATTAAGGTTTCGAGGCTGACGTTTGGCAACTCGAACCTTCAGCTCCCTCCACAGATTTTCTATGGGATTAAGGTCTGGAGACTGGCTAGGCCACTCCAGGACCTTAATGTGCTTCTTCTTGAGCCACTCCTTTGTTGCCTTGGCCGTGTGTTTTGGGTCATTGTCATGCTGGAATACCCATCCACGACCCATTTTCAATGCCCTGGCTGAGGGAAGGAGGTTCTCACCCAAGATTTGACGGTACATGGCCCCGTCCATCGTCCCTTTGATGCGGTGAAGTTGTCCTGTCCCCTTAGCAGAAAAACACCCCCAAAGCATAATGTTTCCACCTCCATGTTTGACGGTGGGGATGGTGTTCTTGGGGTCATAGGCAGCATTCCTCCTCCTCCAAACACGGCGAGTTGAGTTGATGCCAAAGAGCTCCATTTTGGTCTCATCTGACCACAACACTTTCACCCAGTTCTCCTCTGAATCATTCAGATGTTCATTGGCAAACTTCAGACGGGCCTGTATATGTGCTTTCTTGAGCAGGGGGACCTTGCGGGCGCTGCAGGATTTCAGTCCTTCACGGCGTAGTGTGTTACCAATTGTTTTCTTGGTGACTATGGTCCCAGCTGCCTTGAGATCATTGACAAGATCGTCCCGTGTAGTTCTGGGCTGATTCCTCATCGTTCTCATGATCATTGCAACTCCATGAGGTGAGATCTTGCACGGAGCCCCAGGCCGAGGGAGATTGACAGTTATTTTGTGTTTCTTCCATTTGCGAATAATCGCACCAACTGTTGTCACCTTTTCACCAAGCTGCTTGCCGATGGTCTTGTAGCCCATTCCAGCCTTTTTTAGGTCTACAATCTTGTTCCTGACATCCTTTGAGAGCTCTTTGGTCTTGGCCATGGTGGAGAGTTTGGAATCTGATTGATTGCTTCTGTGGACAGGTGTCTTTTATACAGGTAACAAAATGAGATTAGAAGCACTCCCTTTAAGAGTGTGCTCCTAATCTCAGCTCGTTACCTGTATAAAAGACACCTGGGAGCCAGAAATCTTTCTGATTGAGAGGGGGTCAAATACTTATTTCCCTCATTAAAATGCAAATCAATTTATAAGATATTTGACATGCGTTTTTCTGTTTTTTTTGGTTGTTATTCTGTCTCTCATTGTTTAAATAAACCTACCATAAAATTATAGACTGATCATTTCTTTGTTAGTGGGCAAACGTACAAAATCAGCAGGGGTTCAAATACTTTTTTCCCTCACTGTAACAAATGGGTCGCGTCCATAGATACAGAACAGAAAGACTGAACGACTGGGTCGCGTCTCTGGCAACCGAACCAATAGAACGAACGACCAGCCGGCTTGGGTAGCAAGCAACCCTAGATCATCTGTGTCGGGACTATATCTTGTGGAAGGATGAAATGGGATGAATAAATACATCCAAATAATGTTTTTAATGAAAATATGTCAATCATTATTTGAATATGTTGGTAACCTGTTGTATAAAAGTGATAATGCCCTCGAAGCAGGTGTTTGGAGGATATATTGGCACGGTTTGCCGGTCCTCGACTTCATCTCGGGCCAAACAACACCCATGCCAATATATCCTCCGAACACCAGGCCAGGCAGGGTTTTAGGCAGCTAGCTAAACAGCTGGGAGGAATGAAGCTGACCTAGCACCTCTGGCTCTGTCCCCCCTCTAGTCTCTAACAGACTGCTACTAAAGGTTTCACAGAGACTCTATGGAACGCTATAAAAACCTTCCTTTATGAGAAGCCAGTCACTGGGTTTTATCTGCCCAGTGAGTTTCTCTAAGCGGGTCTCTGTCCACTTCCTTATTAATCCTGCTTTAACACATAGACAGGCCTGGGATGGAGCCCCAGAGGCCTTCTCTGCCCCAGCCCCAGTGGTCTCTGCTGGCTAACACACACACACACACACAGTAGAGGATGGCAGCGCTGAGGAGGGTGTGCGTCTTGCCGGTTCCTGCTCGACTTTGCTTTTTGTTATGGCTATTTTTGCGTTATTACTTTGTTTGCTCCGAATTTTGCCACAATAATTTCCTACGTATGACAAATAAGTTGCTCTGGATAAGAGCGTATGCTAAATGACAAATGTAAAACAGAAGCTACACACTTCCTGTATCTCTCTCAGCCTCCCAGATCTGGAATACTACATCCACTACATCCACTCCTCCGCACAGCGGGATTGCCTGTTGCTGCTGACCATAATGACCAAAGGCAACGCCGGCGACGAAGAAGAGGATGGAAAGCGGGACTCCAAACTAGGCTACACAGCCTGTTCCTACTATCCATGTCCAATCCCTGGAAAATAAACCTTGAACTCAGAGCAAGGCTTCAATCACAGAGGGACTTCAGGGAATGCTGTGTCTTTGTTTTTACAGAGACATGGCTTACGGACGTTACACTCGACTCTAGTGTACAACCAGACTGCTTTTCCATTTTCCGTATGAATTATTATCCACAGGATTATGTCATAATTATAACCAATTTTCAACATAGACAAACCTTGTATAAAATATGTTGAATTTGTACCTTTAAAACAACGTCAGACCTTCAACCTTCAACAACGTCAGACCTTCAGTGACAAATATAAAAGCCAAGCAGGGCTGGGCTTGGTTAAAACCCTGGATGGGAGACCAAATCAATGGTCTCCCATCTGTAACGTCCACTATCAGAAAAAAAATGTCTGGACAGTTTACAACTATTGATTTGGTCTCCCATCCAGATAACGATAACAAGGCTGGAGATCACTCTGTCATGCTGATTGCGTTAGAATAACAGACTGGAAGCTTTAAAAGGAGGGTGGTGCTTGAAATCATTGTTCTTCCTCTGTTAACCATGGTTACCTGCAAGGAAACACGTGCCGTCATCATTGCTTTGCACAAAAAGGGCTTCACAGGCAAGGATATTGCTGCTAGTAAGATTGCACCTAAATCAACCATTTATCGGATCATCAAGAACTTCAAGGAGAGAGGTTCAATTGTTGTGAAGAAGGCTTCAGGGCACCCAAGAAAGTCCAGCAAGCGCCAGGACCATCTCCTAAAGTTGATTCAGCTGCGGGATCGGGGCACCATCAGTGCAGAGCTTGCTCAGGAATGGCAGCAGGCAGGTGTGAGTGCATCTGCACGCACAGTTAGGCGAAGACTTTTGGAGGATGGCCTAGTGTCAAGAAGGGCAGCGAGGAAGCCACTTCTCTCCAGGAAAAACATCAGTGACAGACTGATATTCTGCAAAAGGTACAGGGATTGGACTGCTGAGGACTGGGGTAAAGTCATTTTCTCTGATGAATCCCCTTTCCGATTGTTTGGGGCATCCGGAAAAAAGCTTGTCCGGAGAAGACAAGGTGAGCGCTACCATCAGTCCTGTGTCATGCCAACAGTAAAGCATCCTGAGACCATTCATGTGTGGGGTTGCTCAAGAGGCGGGTGGACAAACAAAAACCCACAAATTCTCCAAACTCCAAGCATTGATTATGCAAGAATGGGCTGCCATCAGTCAGGATGTGGCCCAGAAGTTAATTGACAGCATGCCAGGGTGGATTGCAGAGGTCTTGAAAAAGAAGGGTCAACACTGCAAATATTGACTCTTTGCATAAACTTAATGTAATTGTGAATAAAAGCCTTTGACACTTATGGAATGCTTGTAATTATACTTCAGTATACCATAGTAACATCTGACAAAAATATCTAAAAACACTAAAGCAGCAAACTTTGTGAAGACCAATACTTGTGTCATTCTCAAAACTTTTGACCACGACTGTATACAGTGCCTTCATAAAGTACTCCTACCCATTGACTTATTCCACATTTTGTTGTGTTACAGCCTGAATTAAAAATTTATTTAATAGATGTTTTTCTCTCACCCATCTACACAGAATACCCCATAATGACAAAGTGAAAAGGTGTTTTTAGATATTTTTCCCCAAATGTATTGAAAATGAAATCTCATTTACATAAGTATTCACACCCCTGAGTCAATACTTTGTAGGTCCCTGTAGCTCAGTTGGTAGAGCATGGCGCTTGCAACGCCAGGGTTGTGGGTTCGTTTCCCACGGGGGGCCAGTATGAAAATGTATGCACTCTCTAACTGTAAGTCGCTCTGAATAAGAGCGTCTGCTAAATGACTAAAATGTAAGCACCTTTGGCAGTGATTACAGCTGTGCGTCTTTCTGGGTAAGTCTCTAAGAGCTTTCCACACCTGGATTCTACAACATTTGCCCATTATTATTTTCAAAATTCTTCAAGCTCTGTCAAATTGGTTGTTGTTCATTGCTAGACATTTTCAGGTCTTGATTTTCAAGTAGATTTAAGTCAAAACTGTAACTCGGCCACTCAGGAACATGCACTGTCTTCTTGGCCTTGTTAGATGTTTTTGTCCTGCTGAAAGGTGAATTCATCTCCCAGTGTCTGGTAGAAAGCAGGCTGAACCAGGTTTTCCTCTAAGATTATGCCTGTGCTTAGCTCCATTCCATTTCTTTTTTATCCTGAAAAACTCCCCAGTCCTTAATGATTGCAAGCACACCCATAACATGATGCAGCCACCACTATGCTTGAAAATATGGAGTGGTAGTCAGTAATGTATAAGAGCGTCTGCTAAATGATGTAAATGTAATGTGTTGTATTGGATTTACCCCAAACATAACACTTTACATTCAGGACAAAAAGTTAATTGGTTTGCCAAATTATTTTGCAGTATTACTTTAGTGCCTTGTTGCAGACAGGATGCATGTTTTGGAATATTTGTATTCTGTACAGGCTTCCTTCTTTTCAATCTGTCAATTAGGTTAGTATTGTGGAGTAACTACAATGTTGTTGATCCTTCCTCAGTTTTCTCCTATCACAGTTTTAAAGTCCCCATTGGCCTCATGGTGAAATCCCTGAGTGGATTCCTTCCTCTCTGGCAAATGAGTTAGAAAGGATGCCTGTGTCTTTGTAGTGACTGGGGGTATTGCTACATCATCCAAAGTGTAATTAATAACTTCACCATGCTCAAAGGGTTACTCAATGTCAGCTTTTTCCCCCCCATCTACCAATAGGTTCCCTTCTTTGCGAGACATTGGAAAGCCTCCCTGGTCTTTGTGGTTGAATCTGTGTTTGAAATTCACTGCTCGACTGATGGACCTTACAATTATCTGTATGTGTGGGGTACAGAGATGAGGTAGTCATTCAAAAATCATGTTAAACACTATTATTGCACACAGAGTGAGTCCATGCAACGTATTATGTGACTTGAGTAAGCACCTTTATTTTATTTTTTTACTCCTGAACTTATTTAGGCTTGCCATAACAAAGGGGTTGAATACTTATTGACTCAAGACATTTCAGCTTATTATTTTTAATTAATTTGTAAAACTTTCTAACAACATAATTCCACTTTGACGTTATGGGGTATTGTCTGTCGGCCAGTGACAAAAAAAAACTCAATTTAATCAATTTTAAATTCAGGCTGTAACACAACAAAATGTGGAAAAAGTCTAGGGGTGTGAATACTTTCTGAAAGCACTGTACTTTTAATGTAATCTTAACCACAATCCAGGTAATTTCGTTGTGCGATTAGATGAAGCACAGTGATAACATATTAAGTTGTTGTAAAATTCACTCAATGCTGCAGGATTATTTTGAGAGTACTGATTGGAATATGTTCAAAAATCGTCCACCCAGGATTCATCCATCAACATTGAGGAATATACGTTGTCAGTCAAAGGCTTCATTATGTTGATGATGTTGTACCCACAATAACAATCCGGACATACCCCAACCAAAAACCCTGGATGAACGGATATATCCGTACCATGCTGAGAGCCCGTACTGCAGCATTCAATGTCAGCAGAACGAACCCTGATGACGTGGTGGCGTGCGATGTGTACAAGACAAGCAGGTACAAGCTCCGCGAATCCATTAGCAACGCAAAAAGACAATACATACTCAAACTTCAATTGATGTTCGATAACTCAGACACGTGGCAAGGACTACAGACTAGCACGGACTACAAAGGAAAATCCAGCTGTGTCGTGCCCACCGAAGCCTCCCTCCCAGACGAGCTTAACACATTCTATGCTTGCTTCGAGGCAGACAATACCGAGCCATCCAGGAAGACTGTCTGCTCCGGACGACCAGGTGCTTTCGCTTTCCTAGGCTGACGTGAGGAAAACTATCAAAAGAGTGAATACTCACAAACCCGCTGGCCTAGATGGCATCCCTTGCCGCGTCCTCCGAGTGTGTGCTGACCAGCTGGCGGGCGTCTTCTCTGACATCTTCAACATGTCCCTGTTCCAGGCTGTAGTCCCCACCTGCTTTAAGGAGACCACCATCCTCACAGTGCCCAAGAACAACAAGGTGACATGCCCAAATGACTATCTCCCTGTCTCCCTCACCCCGGTCATCATGAAGTACTTCAAGAGACTGGTCATGGCCCACATCAAGGCCAGTATACCAGGCACACTGGACCAACAGTAATTTGCCTACCGCTCCACAGATCCACGGAAGATGCCATTTCCATCGCTATTCACACGGCCTAAACACATCTGGACAAGAAGAACATCTATGTGAGAATTGTGTTCATTGACTACAGTTCAGCATTCAACACTATTGTTCCCTCCAAGCTTGACACCAAGCTCAGAGCCCTGGGTCTGGACACCACCCTCTGCAACTGAATCCTGGACTTCCTGACGGGCAGACCACAGGCTGTGAGGATTGGCAACAACACCTTCTGTACACTGACCTTTAAAACAGGGACCCCCCAGGGGTGTGTCCTCAGCCCTCTGCTGTACTCCCCTGTTCACCCACGACTACGTGGCTTTGCACGACATTAACTCCTCCATCATCAAGATTGCTGACGACACCACGGTTGTAGGTCTGATAACCAACAACGATGAGTCAGCCTATAGGGAGGAGGTAAGTGAACTGGCATTGTGATGACAGGACAACAACCTCTCCCTCAACGTCAGTAAAATAAAGGAGTTGATTGTTGAATTCAGGAAGCAGAGGAGGGAACATGCCCCTATCCACATCAACAAGACTGCAGTAGAGAGAGTCAGCAGTTTTAAGTTCCTCGGTGTCCACATCACTAAGGACTTGACATGGACCAACAACACCACCACTCTTGTCAAGAGGGAGCAATATCGTCTCTACTTCCTAAGGCGGCTGAAGAAATTTGGCATGCCACCCCGAGTCCTCTCCAAATACTACCGCTGCACCATTGAGAGCATCCTGACCGGTTGTATCATGGCCTGGTACGGGGATTTCTCTGTCCACGACCCCAAGGCCCTCCAGTGGGTGGTGAAGACAGCCCAGTACATCACTGGGACCGTGCTCCCACCCAACCAGGACATCTACTAGAAACGGTGCCTGAGGAAGGCCTGTAGCAGCATCAAAGACCCCATCCACGAGCTCTTCACTCCCTTACCGTCGGGCTCAGAGACTGTTTCTATCCACACACACACACACAAACACACACATCACAACTGTGCCTTCCTGCATTATACTTATGCTGAAATGTTTATTTTATTCTACTGAGCCATTTACTTTACGTTTGTATTCTTATCTTTTATTATTTCTTATTGTTGTTGCATTGTCGAGAAGGAACCTACAAGTAAGCATTTGGTTGGATGGTGTAAACCCTTCAAACTCAACTCTGGACCTCGAAGCCAGTTCCACTGTGTTTTTTTATTTATTGTTCCCCTCTAATCAGGAACTGATTTAGACCTGGGACACCAAGTGGTTATAATTAATTAATTATTACAGAAAACCAGCAGTTTCCAGACCTCGTAGTGTAAGAGTTGAATACCCCTGTTGTATACCGTGTATCCCGTACATACGACTAATACAACTTGAAACACAAACACAATGCTAGCTAATGCTCCCCTAACGCTTCCCTAAAGTCTGCTGATGTTATAGGAGGAATCTGGGTCAAGGTGACTAAGCTGTGAAGTTTGGCCTACTCAGCAGATGATCATCTCCATCATAAACTCGCAAGTCTTCTCTCTCTCAGGGGGAAACTAGTTAAACCAGAGTCTATATACTGAAGCGGTGGAGTTCGTCAAGACTGGCCTCGTTTCTAGGAATAAAAAAACATCTAGTACGTTTTCACCATGATAAAGATAAATCAGCGAGATGGATGGAGGGAAAGAAAGAGAGATTGAGAGGAGGGAAAGACAATGGCTTTGGGGAGACATCTGGGGGTACTGCAGCTTCTCTTAAATTGGAACCAGGAGACCTGACAAGGCCTCTTCCTCAGTGAATGGACTCTCTGTGCTTTTGTTATGAGCCCCCCACCCCCAAACTCCTCACCCCCTCTGGACCCTCCCCAACAACCCCACCACCCCCTGGATAAAACATTTGGGTGAGTTGCGTAATCAACATCAGAGATTTGTGCTGGCAGGGACCTCTGGCTTGGCTCCAGGCCTGATGAAACTCAACAGTGGTGCATATTGAGAGTGCACTCCAGGACTCCATCTTGACTCTGAACCAATAGTTTGTTTGATGATGGAGAAAATGACTACCAGATAGAGAGATGGGAATGGAAAAGAGCTTTAAGCTGTCTCTTGTATTTACGCACACACAGAAACGCACAATTGAAACTGAGGGGTCTGAAGAATTCTCAGGTTGCCTGGCCTTTGATTTCACCAATCACTTTTCCCCACAAAGGGTGATTCTGCCAGCTGCTGGGGGAGGTAAGATGTCATTTGGCCAACACTAAACAGCTCACACCTCTTTACTGCTTATTTAAGTCATCTGAAGCCATTACTGTATTCCAGAGTTGAGGGTCAATTCGGTTTTCAATTGTAATACCCACTAGGTCACTCACACACTGACTGAATCCTATATTGGACCTTGTGAAACAGTGAAATGTTGCCTGGAAGCAGAGCTGTATGAATGGCTACATCAGGTAAACCATTCTGGCTTGACATTCACAAACACTGAGATACCATCCGTCTCTCTCTGACATCCAGCCCGCTCCCAGTGCAGTCTGGCATGATATATCTGTTGTGTTTGTAGTAAATCTATCTTCTAGTACAAAGCCATTGGTGTTTCTGAGAGACTCAGAGAACGAGAGAGACAAAGGAAGGGAGAGATGATGATTTGGCAATGGCCATGTGGAATGAAGTGCAATAAACTTGTGAAAGTACCATCCATGGATAACGTGGTCAGTCCAGCAGTGTTTGCATGTGTGTCAGTAACTTTCTCCAGATCGGTCTCTTCAGGGGTGCTGGGGTCTAGATCAGAGGGGGGCATGTTAACACGACCAGCATGACTCCCAACCTCCTGTAAACCACTGTGTGTATGTTGTGACCAAGAGAGAAAGACAAAGAAATAGGGGGATCGAAAGAAAAATAGGGACCGAAAGAGAGAGGCGGAGAGAAAGATGGAGAGACTTCCACTGGCAGTGAGTGTCCTGTATAAAAGCTCTGACATAATCAGTTACGTGGGACTATTTTCTGGCTCTCCAGGGGAGTAACACACACACACACCTGATCTCACTGTGTAGTCTGTATCTCGGTGTGCGAGCAGCAGCAGCAGTGTTATCAGCCCCAGTAGTTTATTTCCCACAGTAGAGGTTGGAGTGGAACCAGGAAACTGAGGAGTGTGATTATTTGCTATTTCCTAAAGGTCAACTGAGGAGGGGGGGGGCCTCTCGCTAAGTTCATATTCAGCGTGTGTTTGTGTGTCAAACAGCCATGTGTTTCCAATTGTTGTTTATCCAGGGTTGGCATTGAGCAACTTCAGCTAACAATGCTTTCTTTTAAAACAGGGATAACGGATTACACACACTTTAATCTGACATTGTCAGCACTCCCTTGGGACATTTATATCAGTATTTCTGTGTTAGGGTTGCTTGTGTGAACAGATTGTGTGTGTGTATGGTCCCCGTAGTCATTACCATAAGAGTGGCTGATGTATACAATGTGTATTTAACTGATTACTTTCTTCTGCTCCTTCTTAATCATACACTAGAATTGTGTGTTTCCCCTAACCATCTTTACATTAGCTATAATGGTCATACTGTATCTGTGTTCACTGGCATGTAACTTAAATATAGATACAATCATATACATGTGTTGTGTTATATCAGGACTGAGGTGGGAGAGTTGCCATTATTAACAGCCAACATTGGTGTTACAACCTACGATACATTCAACATGCAACAGTTTCTAATTTAAAGCAAATCGACCATGTTAAATCCTATGAGGAGGAGGTATGAAACTCTCACAGGCTCTCAGTCAATGGAGACAAGATGTTAGACAAATTAGGAAAGTTAATCTATTCTACTGCAAGAATAGACACACAAACTTTTCTCCCAGTTGACCAATAAATTAAGTATTCTTCTGCCAACAGACAAGAGTCTGGCCAAAGTACAAACTATCATGGATCACAATGACATTCACACAGAAGAGGCCCCTTCAGATATGAACAGTCTGTTAGAGATATAAACAGGAATCTTACGAAACCTGAAACTGAAAAACACATGGAGTTTCTGTTTAAACATCTTCACAATGCAGGCCGAAAACAGTGTGTTTGTCATCAACTTTATGCCCAAGAAATCAAAAAGTTACAACATGATTGTTGGACATGTTAGGTGATAATGAGAGGAGTATTTCAAGTTAAAAGTTTGAGGTCATGGGAAACATAACAGTTACGTCTGACTTCATCTTCAGTCCCCCATCCAGGGATAAAATAGACTTTCATGGTCTTATTCCAAAACAACTTTGACAAGGATAGAGTTGCTCCCATAGAAATTAATAGATATCTCTGGTTGCTCCATGGTTGTCTAGTCTCCTAAGACCAGGTCTGTTCTGACAAAAGGAGAAGTGTGTTTCCTTTTCACAGATATCAGCACTCATAGTGGGCCCTGTCCCACATCTATTTGTCACCCCACTCCCACTTCTTAGATCCATCACCTGGGCTGATTCAACCTAGCAGTTCTGACAGGCCTGTAAAGTTGCAGTAATGTATTTTTCACCACTAGGTGCCAGCAGTGCTTCATGTTCCAGTTCTCTCTACAGACTTGCTGTGAAAAACAGCTGCCCTCTCCTCCATCTCATGCCCACTGGACAGACCTCATCAACACATCTCAAGCTGATGTCAAATTCGCTTTGGCAATACGTGTTGTCCACGCTAGATGTGATGCTTGTCTGTGAGATCCATTCAGCCTGGCTTTGTCCCTAGGGCTGGGGGCTGTGGAGAGCTGGAGGGTTCAGGTACCTGTGTACAGTAGCTGAGAGGAACATCCAGTCCCACAACAGGACCCACCACACTGAGCCAGGTCACTATGTAGTTCACCTGTCTGCACAGCGGTCAGAGGGCAAAGGTTACACAGGAGAACACAAACACAACACAGGTGTAATACTTTCAGATAGAATACACGTGTTGAGTCTCAAACTCACCTGTGTTCTTCCAGGGCAGCTTTTAGAACAGGCCTCATAAACTCCTCTGTCCTGCAGGGGTGGAGCACAAAGAACGACTGGCCTAGCAACGGGTGTTCCTAGAGAGAGAGAGAAATATGGACAGAAGATTGAGTGTGCTGTTGAGTAGGAGAGTGGAAGTGGGAGATTTATGGAGGAAAAATAGATTAAGAGAGGGATACAATCTTAAAGGGAAAAGATAAAGAGAGTGACAGAGGGAAGAGAGAGAGGAGTGGTACCAACCTGTTGTGTGATGGTGTCCCAGGGTCTGTGTTGTAGTCTCTGTCTGTAGTTAGGATGAACACTGTCCCATACCTCCTCTAGACACAGACTCCTACCCTCTGACAGAGAAAGAAAGAACAAGTGAGAGGAAGAGAGAGACCAGTAAGTGTATAATGAAGTGGATTGCTGAAGACGATGCGAGTCCTGTATTTGCAATATATTACTTCAAATAACCATTCAGCCAGTACTGTCTGGCTACATACCCAGGGTTGAGGCTCTGAAGTAGAGGACAGGAGTCTGGTAGCTGCAGGAGTAGAGGATGTGGTATTCATACTGAACCACACTACTACTACTACTGCCCTCCTCCTGTTTACAACACACTGCTCCTTCATCATCTTCTTCATCATTATGGAGAGAGAGGGAGGAGGTCCTCTCCTGGTGCTGGTCTGAACTGGTGCCTTGCTGGTCCCGGTTACATCTGGTTCTGCCGGTCCCCAGTGCAGTCTTCCTCAGGTAGCCCTCTTCAGAACCCTGGAATGGAAACATTATCAATCAATCGCATTTTATAAAGACCTTTTCATATTAGCAGTCAAAGTGCTTTACATTTACCCGGCCTTGACCCCAAAGAGCAAATAAAGCAGAAGTGAAAGCACAGTGGCCAGAAGGAAGAAACCTAGAGAGGAAGCCGGCTTAGTGGTGGCCCATCCTTTTTTTTGCCCACCTAAAGATTTTGGGATTTTAGTTTTTGGTCAAAAACGACTCACCAGGAATTCAGCTCAAATCTGTTCCCAAGTATTCCCACAAATAATTTAAAAAAAGAGATGTGCTTGTGTCTCAATGTAACTAAGGTATGAAATTATTTTTATGTTCAAATACAATCTCTTTTGGGGTTAGTTCTGGTGAATTTACAGTGTAAATGATTATGTTCCGGCCCCCTGAACATCCACTCCGACAAAAATCACCCCATGACTTAATCTAGTTGCATACCCCTGCTCTACAGATTCACACACATCCGATTCTAATCAGACAGCCAAACATTCAGCACTGAGCTTCTTCAGGTGGCTGGGGTAGTCAAGCAGCCTCAAAAAAGGCCTCTAACCTTTCCTTAACCCTAATTCTGTGTAACCCAAACCAGCCCCTCTCCCTCCTCCACCCCATACCTTCACTTGTTCCCAGCTCCAGCCATCACAGAGGGAGTGGGAGTGTTGGAGGAACAGCTGACTGCACTGAGTGAAAGTCTCCTCATCCAGAAAACAGCTACTCATCTCTGGAGGAGGAGATATTAAGGAAATGGGGAACAGGAGGAGATGAGGAAGACGACAAGAGAGCATCATATGTTAAGCCAGATTCATGAAAATAAGTCAGTCTAAATGCACCAAGGTCGTTTGAATGAACAAAGATATACTGGCTGGTAGCTGACTGAAACTAGCTAACTAACACACGTCTGCGTATTCAGGTCGCAATGTTGCAGTTCTACAGTGATGTAGATAGCTAGCTAGTTTTAAACATTTAACTTTCGAATGTTTGATCAACATTCCTGGAAGTGAGATGGCGATATTTGTACATGAAAGCTGTCACGTAATAGCCTCGTTTGACACGGTAACAACATGAGATCAAGGGATCTGCTGGTTTATTTTGTATTTTTTTCGTTGCAAGTATGTTTTATCACCTTGATTTTGGCTGAAAGCAGGACTAAGAGTTAACATCAGCTTTAGGGTGCAGTATGGCCAATGGTTGCAATTGACATCAGATGTGTGGGTGATTTTGGTGCATATTGATGCATTAAACGAGAGATCAGCGGTCGATAATCTGGTGGCTATCGATTAATACAATAGGCCCATACTGTTCAAGGTTTTCAATGTTTAATGTTCCCGAGGAAATGTATAACAAGCTAAAAGCGCACTCTGAAAACAAAACACGTTTCTTACCGGGGCAACTTCCGGGATCTCGTTTGCGGAGGGAGAATGAGGAAAGAGCCAATCAGATTTGGCGCTTATAAACCACCCCTTCTGCTACACTGACGGAATTCCACGATCCTTTACCATTGCGACATATCCCTTACCATTGAGTTATTGTATGTTCCTCACAGGTGGTTTCAAGTGAATTAATAGAATTCTTGATTGTATTTATTTGTCTGGATAATTTCATTTATATGAAAATTGATGATTATTATGTCACACGTAGTTTGCTGTGATTCCAGTTCAGCTGTGTTCGTTTTATACCATCTTGATATGGTGCTGGTGTTATACTCAAGGGGCTAGGGTTTCTTCTTCTTCTGCTTTTTGTTCTGTATTATGGCGGTTCACAAGTAAATGTTATTGGTGCATGCTGCCACCTACTGCATTGGCTGTGTATCAGCCTACTATTCTGTAGTATTAATTCGTTACACTTTGTGACCAACCAACCCTGCTACCAAAACCTCACCACTATTCCACTACTTTGGTCCTATCTGATCCTACTCCAGGGACACTATCATTCAAAACATCTTGTAACGCTTCTGCAGTAAAATCTCGTACACCCAAGTACTTTTCTGCAGCTGCCACAACAGCATCTATCCTTTGTGATTTATGTTCCATTCCTGCAGTACAATTGACAACCATGGCCATGAACGCCCAAAAAAACAACCTTCCTGTTATTCCTATCACTCTCTATTGGTCTCGGCTTACTCGCAGGGATCCTCTTAGGATCCCTCACCCTGGACCCATCTTCCTCTACTACTCTCTTCACTGCCTCAGCATATGACACCTTCTGCACTACTCTGATCCTGGCAACCTCAACCTGCTTTTCTCTCACAGGACACCTCTGATCTCCAACACCATGGGTACAGCTACAGCAGTGGAGGCTGCTGAGGGGAGGACGGCTCATAATAATGGCTGGAATGGAGCAAATGGAATGGCATGAAACCATGTAGTCACCTGTAGCTCAGTTGGTAGATCATGGCGCTTGCAACGCCAGGGTTGTGGGTTCGTTTCCCACAGGGGGCCAGTATGAAAATGTATGCACCCACTAACTGTAAGTCACTCTGGATAAGAGTGTCTACTAAATGACTAAAATGTAAAAATGTAAAATGTGTTTGATGTATTTGATACCATTCCACTAATTCCGCTCCAGCCATTACCACAAACGTGTCCTCCCCAATTAAGGTGCCATCAACCTCCTGTGCCCTACAGTTTACACACACATTTCCCCACTGATACTACACATTCCTTTGTCTAATGTCCTCCTGCACACTTTTCACATCTAGGAATCTCCCCCCTACACAATGCTGCCACAATACCATAAGCTTGACACCGTAATGGATTCGGGACTAAATCTCTCACGGCTCTTAATGCCACTCCAGTAATCACTCCTTTCAACGGCACCCTGTTCCGGAGAGGAAAGCAAGTCACAGTTCTTATCTCCAGTCACGTGGTGCGTGCGGAGCGCACTCTCCCTCTGGACGGCAGAAACGAAAATAATCTACACGATTCCACTTTGAGTCAATTTCACCAACCTAATATTCCCCAACCTCCTCCTCTCCACCCAAACTGACACCCCATATGGATTAGCCAGAAGGCAAGGATCCATTCTCTCCAAAAACCTCTCCCACTGGGCCAAAATCATATTTATCACCATCGGGATGAGGCTCAAACTCGGCTGTCTTCACCGCACCTGCCACCGCAGTTAATTCATCCGCACTCTCGTCATGTTAATTTTCCTTCTGCAGCACTCCATATTTACTCTTAATATGTTCCCCTTTCTTCCTTTTTTCCCTGCCCACCTTCTTACCGATCTCTGTTGGTTCCTCTGTCTCCATCTCCAAATCCGACAACTATTCGGGCTCTCGGTCGCTGTTCTTTCGCCTTCATCCGGACAGGGTTCCGGTTTGGAAGCACGCTTTTGACTACACCTACAGTATTGCTTCGGTACTGCAGTTTAACTGATTAATGGCTGAGAAAGACAATTCCTTTTGATGGCCCCATAGAGAAGTCAAATGTGAAAATTCCTAATAAGACACTTTAGTCATCACCTTTGTCCACAAAACATCCATTGAATTATTGAAATTATTGTCGCCGAGGCTGATTTTTGTTTTTTTCATCACTCACAGCTGAAGATATAACATTTTTATATTAATGCTCTGAGGTCATGACCCCAGCCAGCCAGGGGAAGTGCGGGTTGGCTTGTTTAGCTGTCCACGTGCTCTGACAGAGTTCCCGGAGCATGTTTGCACGATATGGCTGTGTCTAGTGCGCACTGAGCGCATCCGGAGCAAGCCCAGTAAGAAATGGCGTGTGCGAACGTGAGTAGATTACGTTGAAAACAAAGGTTGGCCATCTTGGAGGCAGTCTCTAGTTAAGCAATAAGGCCCGAGGGGGTGTGGTATATGGCAAATATACCACGGGTAAGAGCTGTTCTTAAGCGCGATGCAACGCTATATACCACAAACCCCTGAGGTGCCTTATTTCTATTATAAACTAGTTACCAACGTAATTAGAGCAGTAAAAATAAATGTTTTGTCATACTGTGGTATACGGTCTGATATACCATGGCTTTCAGCCAGTCAGCATTCAGGACTCGAACCATCCAGTTTATAATGTCTAATATACCACGGCTTTCAGCCAATCAGCATCCAGGAGCCAAACTACCTGGTTTATAATGAAGCAATAAGGCCCGAGGAGGTGTGGTATATGCTATAAGGGCTGTTCTTAGGCACGACGCAAAGACGCATTCAGGGCTCAAACAATTCTTATTATACCTCAGTGGTTATACTGATGGTTTGTACGGTTGTGGCTACCGGTATATGTCCATCTAGTTGTCGCATTGGGTGATAACAGTTGACAACTGTAGCATTTTAGCTAAGCATAACCCTAACCCTGGATCCTAACCTTCACCTCATTCTTTTAACCTGCTATGATAATTCTCCTAACCTGCTGCGTTAGTTCTCCTAAGTAACCTCCTATGTAAAGTCACTTCTGTCCGTAGCTGGGTTAGGCTTAATAAAAAAAAGTATATGAATGCAGAAAAACACCACTCACAAACCAGATAGTCAGATTCCATTTTTTTTCCAAACCTATTACAAAATCCTCCTATCTTCAAGGAGATTTGTTTGCTAGCTATCTTTCAAAAGTTGTATGTAAATTTAAAAAAATTGTGAAGCTGTATGATAACATTTTATGATAACATTTTATCTATCACTCCAAAAACGCTTTGATACTGTTTAATAATCTCTTGTAGTTACTGCAGTCTGCAGATAGATATTATTGGTCTATTCTGGGGTCGCGAGTACTATCATCACACTGGCCAGTCAGAGTCCACCTGCAGTATGTGTGTGTGTGTACCAGCCAAGTGTCAGGAATGTAGAGGATTGTGTGTCATATCATATGACTGAGTTTGCCATTGTTTGTTGACAGTGTCCTGTCCAGTTTTCCATCCCCCTTGCCAGACCCCGCAATGCCGGGGTGTGTGTCATCAAACAGACAGAGGTTATTATCAGAACTCATTGCCACACTGTGAACCAGTGTGTGTGTTACATCATTATAGGGCTCTAAGCCACAGATAAGGTTTACAGATAGAGAGGAGGAGGGAGGGAGGGACAAGGTGGGGTTACTTTTACTTAAAGTGTATGTGATTGTCACTGCCCTTTCACTCACTTGCTCACACTCAGGGACTCAATTAGGCTTGTACATAGGCTACTCATTTTCTCTGCACACAGAAGCAACAGGGTAATGATGACCCAAAGCCTCCAGAATGGCTTCAGTCTGGAGAACCACTACCTCCAGGATCTGAAGGGGCCTCTATTTGTCCCTCTGCCTGCTCAGGGTGCTCAGATCCTGGGTGTACGCCGGGGGTCAGGCCCTGTGGAGCCCCATAAGGACCAAGAGATCCAGAGGCATTGGTCTGGCACCGTACCTGCTCAGGGTGCTTCTCTCCTGGGCTCATGTCGTGGGCAGACCCCTGCTCCTATAGACGTCCAGATGTGCCAGTCTATCCAGCCATGCCATGCCGATCACCAAGGAGACCTGAGTGCTGGGCAGCTACTCAAATGGATGGACACCATCGCATGCCTCGCTGGTCAGTGTGTGTGTGTGTGTGTGTGTGTGTGTGTGTGTGTGTGTGTCTGTGGTGCCTTGCAAAAAAGATAGACGAGTAGACCTAAAGTGCATGGAGAGTCTGAAGTTTCAGACAGTTTTTGGTCTGCTATTCCCATCTTTAGCTAAATACATGTATCTGGTGGAGAGTTTTTTCTCTGGTGTAAATGCTGAGTAAATGTGAATGTGTAAGAAGACAGAGCCCGGGAACAGTGTTAGAGGACAAACATACAGGAATAGAAGCGGAAAAGACGTCAGGGGTAGTGTCTGCCACCTCACACACACACACCGACTCCATTACACAAAGGTGTGTGTGTGACAGAGCTGACCTTAAGTGGCCATCACTGGACAGACAGGGTAACAGCAGTGCACTGACCCCTCACCTACTAGCATTCTCCTAGAGGTGTGTGTGTGTATGTCTATGCACAATAACACATAATAAGAGATTTGTGTTATCCCCCATGGAGGATGTTAATGATTGTCATGTCGCTGTAATCGTGGTACTGCCCCAGTTGGAGAGATTAAATATAGATAAATATATAGATAAACAGTGTGTATGTGTTTGTCCCTTAGCTGAACGTCATGCTGGGATGGCGTGTGTGACACTCTCCATGGACGACATCCAGTTTGAGGAGACTGGCAGGTACGCATCAATCAATCAATCAATACATAAATCAATCAAATTCATATATAATGTTTTAAATATTTAGAATGTTGTTTGCAGGGTTGGTCAGGTGATCACCATCAAGTCCAAAGTCAATAGAGCGTTCACCACTAGCATGGAGGTAAGACTACACATACGCATTTACACATGCATGCCTGTACACAATGTTTATTTTACATTTTTAGGTACAATATAAAAATTGTGTTTGTGTGTATGTAGGTGGGAATCCGTGTGTCGGTGCAGGATGTGAGGGAACGTGTGGAGAGGTTGGTATGTGTGGCCTACTCCACCTTTGTTGGAAAGCCAGCGGGACCACAGAAGGTGGTGTTGCAGCCAGTGGAAAATCTGTGTTCTGCAGAGGAGCAGCTGCAGCATTCTCTGGCCACAGAGAGACGAAGACTCCGCCTCTACAACGAACAGACGTTCAGTACCCTGCTACAAGACTACCACGCACTAGCCAACGGTCAGTCTCTCTGTCTCTCTAACCCTCTCTCTCTTATCTCATTCTCACTCTCATCTTGTGTGTGTGTGTGTGTGTGTGTGTGTGTGTGTGTGTGTGTGTGTGTGTGTGTGTGTCAGCCTAGGATTATGTGTCCTAATCTGTAGCTTTACTTGATTTATCTTGTCCTGAAAGGATCTTTGTCATATTGAGACTCATGTTCAAGGGGAAATTATAAACAAATAAATACATTTTTTGCTGATATAGAGGAGAGATCGAGAGAGTCTGTTTGGTACAGGTCTCTGGCGTGTAATGCTCTTTGTCAGATGCACATGATGAGGCAACTTACATCTCTGTCTGAGGGCTATAGCTGAGTTGGTGATTAGATGTACTAGATGTGTAATTGCATATTTTTTGAATCCCCATGTCTGTACCTGTTCCTCCCCAGGAAACGGTTCTGCCCCAGGTGTGTGTAGCAGGAGAGACCAGTTGTCTGCCGTGTCCACAGAGTTAACGCGTGCAGAGAGCATCGAGCTGGTCCTGCCTCCACATGCTAATCACCATGGCAACACCTTTGGAGGACAGATCATGGCTTGGATGGAGAATGCAGCCACAGTGGCAGCCAGGTACCCTCTATCTAGAACCTAAAAGGGTCCTATGGCTGTCCCCCTTTCTACAGAGGGTGCTACATGAAACCCAAAAGGGTTCTAGGGAAATGCATTCAACTGAAATGTGCCTTCTGCATTTAACCCAACCCCTCTGAATCAGAGAGGTGCGGGGGGCTGCCTTAATCGACATCATTGGCGCCTTGCTCAGAGGCAGAACGACAGATCTTTACCTTGTCAGCTCGGGGATTCGATCAACAACCTTTTGGTTACTGGCCCAACGCTCCTACCCGCCAGGCTACCTGGAAACAAAAAGGGTTATTCTATGGTAGGGGGAGGCAACCCTGTTCCTGGAGTGCCGCAGGTACTGCAGGATTTTGTTCCAACTAGGCACCACACCTGACCAACTGAGCTAATTGATCAGTTCAGTGATTGCCTAAATTCAACACACCTGGTCTTCCAGGTTGGTTAAATCAAAAACACTGCGGCACTCCAGGACCACCCCTGTCCTATGGGGACAGCCGAAGAACCCTTTTGGAACCCTTTTTTCTAAGAGTGTAGGTACACACACCCTACTAACCCTCTCTCTGTCTCTCTCTTCAGTCGTCTGTGTGGCTGCTTCCCCTCTCTGAGGTCTGTAGACATGTTCCGCTTCAGAGGTCCCTCCTCTGTAGGAGACAGACTGGTCTTTAAGGCTGTGGTCAACAACACATTTAACAACAGGTAACATGTCTAGTCATATGAATTCCCTTTCAGATAATGGAATCCTATGGAAATGTTATTAGCACAGTATTTAAAATGTGTGTGTGCCTGTGTGTGTAGTATCGAGGTAGGTGTCCGAGTGGAGGCCTACAACTGTGAGGAGTGGACCGCGAACAAACCGCGTCACATCAACAGTGCCTTCCTCATCTACCAGCTGGCTAACACACCTGGAGACGCACCTGCCTTCCCCCAAGTCACATACACCAGCCAGGACGGGGAGAGGAGATACATGTCTGCCATCGTAAGGAAGAGAATACGTATGGCTGGAAAGCACATCCTGTCCTGTAAGGAGGAGGCTCCTATCTCTGTCCTCTGGGATAAAAGCAACCAGGTACTACAACCATGTAATGGACATGACACTATGAGCACTCATCATTCTAGCTAAGCTAGCCTTGTACCTGACTGTTTTTGCATTCAACCACATTGCTGCCTTGCCAGATGACAAGTTGGCTAAAGATGAGATACACTTTTAGTTCATCGTTATTATTTCCCCACTGACTGTCTGCTAGTGATGCGCGGGTCAGCTATTTGTTCAGCCGCAGCCACTCGCTATTGCTAATAACCCATCTGCAACCGCCCGACTATATGTGTTGAAGTGAAAATCTGAGGCCCGCACCCTACCCTAACCAGCAAATATAGAAAATGTGCTGTACAGTTCCCTTTTATGACTTGCCATATTTGAAGTCCCCGTCTCCTGACAGACAAATTTGTATAGCGCCTCACAATCATCACACAGCTATCATCCTCTTTTACCAGTTCACCACATCTTTCTGAAACATTGCTTTTCTGGCCCTCCTTTATCTTTATTTTCAACTCTCTATTTTGCGGCTTTTCTCTTATTGAATTAAACTCCGACATTGTCCTTTTTGCCTAGGTGAATCGACGTTAATGTTTTCTGGCCAAGTTCCCAAAAGCATTTGGTGATTGGTGTGTAGGCCTATTTGGCCCAAAGTAGGCCGTAAAGCTTAGACTTATGCGCTAATGGGCAGATTTTAAAAAAATTAGAAGAAAAAACTCAATATAGCCTATAGATATGAAAAACACAAGAACTATGGATTTTAATATTCATTGTTTTCTCTTTATACAACCCCGCCCGCCCTTCATCCACACAATATTTCATGACCCTAAACCCACCCGCCCCACGGATAGAACCACAGGGACTGTGGGTTATGAGTCAACCCACACATCACTACTGTCTGTCTCCTATCGTCCCCTGCAGGTGTATCTGGGCTATAACAATGTAGCAGCTCTGACTGTACTGGCTGGGAAACAGGACTGGGAAGCCAGCAGCATCTGTGACAGGGTGAGAAACACACTAATGCATGAATGGAGACATTATATGGCAATTTTGTAAAGGACATTCTGTCTTTTTTTGCTTTTAGTTTCCTTACCCTGTTTTGTGTTGGTGTCCCCAGATCTGTGTGTATGTCCATGAGGAGGAGCTGCTTTGTGTCCAAGTTCAGATGCAGGTCATGACCTCTGCCCTACATGCCTTCACCCTATTGGCTGACCTCACACTGCGACCTCTTTGGGACACACACTACCTGTAAGTCACCTGTAAATTCAATACCATTCCATTCCAGCCATTACTATGAGCCCGTCCTCCCCAATTAAGGTGCCACCAGCCACATTATGTATGTGTGACAGAGCTTTATGTTCATTAAACTAACTTAACCTTTCACACCCCCTTCTCCCTGTAGGAGCTGCGAGGAGGTAGAGAGGGCCGATGAGGAGGAGACAGTGTACCACATTAAATGCCCCCCCATCAATGGAGGCAAGAGCCGAGACTTTGTGTTCCTATTGTCAAAGAGACAACCCTGCAAAGATGGGTAAGGTTTCCTTCAGAACACACGTCAAACTCATTCCACGGAGGGCGAAGTGTCTGTGGGTTTTCACTCCACCCTTGTACTTGATCGATGAATTAAGGTCACTAATTAGTAAGGAACTGGTTTTCTAGGTCTTAATTGAAAGGAAAAACCAAAGACCCACAGACATTCGGCCCTCCGTGGAATGAGTTCGACACGACTGCTTTAGAAGAATGTGTGTGTTCCTGTTCTATAGTGGAGATTTCTGTGATCTTTCTGATTTCTGTTAACCATATGTGTGTGTTTTGTCTTCTACAGGGACCCCTATGTGGTGGCCCTGAGGTCTGTAACCGTGAAAACAGTTCCCCCTGTGGAGGGTTTCCTACGTAGCGAGGCCAAGTGTGCCGGGTTCCTTATCCACAGCCTGGGACTCAACAGCTGCAGGGTGAGGCTTACACACAAACACTGCAGAGGCCATTAATACGCACAGTATAACTTTTTAGCTTTCATTGTCTTCATTAGCCCTCACAATTCATATAAAATGTGTTAACCATGTGTACATGTGTTCCAGGTGTGTTACTACAACCAGGTGACGTCAGGTGTGTTGCCGTATGTAGCAGGTAACCTGGCAGGCTGGTCTAAGTCTATGGAGGAGACAGCTAGTGCATGTACCACCTTCCTTGAGAGAGACCTCATCACTAGCGTCTTCTGACACACACTAACCCTGAGCCTATGATGGATGAATTGATACTGTCTGGAGACTCATGATTCTAACGAGACAAAACATGTCTCTAGTGGCTGCTAATACAGGTGTTAAATTTACAACGGTGTTACCGAATAACCCAAAATGTCTGATGTTTATGTAACAACAAAATGTAGCTCATGTATGTAATGTAGGTCTTATTTATTAAATGTTGCTATAAATATTTCAGATGTTGATGTGAGTGAATGTGCAGTAATAGCGATACCCAATGACAAAACGTATTCTGTAAATAGCAAATAAACCTATATTTTTTACCTTTGTTTCTCTTTGACACCTGAGGATGGATGGCTGGATGGATAGAGTACACCACTAAACACACAGGATACAGGGCTACCGAGATATAAACACACATCTTTAGGCTCCAGTCCATTCTAGTCCCATCCATACGAATAATTTCCAGTCCTATACACAGAGTCCATGGTGTGAGACCACAGAGAGCGCTTTCCAATATGGCAGTCAAGAGAAGCTCTCCATTTTCCCTGACTATGGATGTTGTTTTTCATAGCTCTGAGAGAAAACAATGACAGATTGAAAGCCCTTCATGGATATAAGTCTTGGGATGTGTAGTTTGGACAATACTGACAACCAAAGAGCAATCTGGTGAGTCCTCTGAGTGGATTGGCAGGTCAGAAGACCACTACCTTGGCCTGTTTGGGCGGGGCTTTCTTCACAGGCACATGCACTTCCTCGTGGTCAGCACTCATGTTATTGGACAGCCAGCCCAAGGTCACTTGGTTAGCTACAGGGGGAATTGGACAAACACACGTCAGTCACATAATATCTTGGACCGCATAAAAGACTAACTGTACAGAGCGTTCAGATAGAAATAGAACATACAAGGATGTTCAGATATAAATATATTGAATGGAAATGACAAGAGGGATGTTCATACAGAAATGTAGTGTATTGAACAATTTTTGGTTTACAAACAGACGTCACGTTCGAGTGATGCAGGCCAAAAAGCTCTGTAGCAGGATAGCTAACGCTAAAGTCAGGAACTTGACAAACTTAACAGTGAGTGAATGATGACCGTGAAAACACATAAAACTGATGGCTATAGCTATGTTCAAGTTTATTGTTCTTCTGTATTTATCTAGCTCTATTTGTGATATTTTACCATGCCTCACTGGCTTGCTAGTTAATAAATCATCTGATTTGTTAACTTATTTGTTAACTTGCATGAGCTGCATTTGAAGTTGCATGTGATCGAATCCACTGTTAGGTAAACAAAGCTTTTTCTGAATCTGTAATGCGTGCGCAACTTTTCATGACGCGGCAGGGAAATGGGTCTGTTGAACAGACAATCCTGATGTAGAATCGAGAGATGGATCCTGGTTACTCACATGCAGCCTGGTGCTCAGGACAATCCTTCTGGAAGTGTTCTACTGAACCACACACACGACAACAACCTCCTACAGACAGAAAGGGAGGAGACAATGTTATGGATTCTCAGTTTGATTTATTAGCAGAGTTCAGTATTGTGAGCGTGCATGTGTGTGTTGTACCTGCGGCGTACAGTCCTTTGGGGTTGTCAGGGCAGGACCTGGACAGGTGACCAGTCTTACTACAGATGAAACACTTTGCATACGGGTATTCACCTGAGAGAGAGAGAGAAAAAAAACACACATCAAATCAAAATGTATTGGTCGTGTACACAGTTTAGCAGATGTTATAGCGGGTGCAGCGAAATGCTTATGTTACTAGCTCCTAACAATGCAGTATAATGTCAAACAGGTACACAAATAATCAATATATATATATATACACACACACACACTGAACAAAAATATAAATGCAACATGTAAAGTGTTGGTCCCATGTTTCATGAGATGAAATAAAAGATCCCAGAAATGTTCCATATGTATAAAAATATTATTTATCTCAAATTTCGTGCACAAATTTGTTTATATCCCTGTTAGTGAGCGTTTCTCATTTGCCTGGATACCTGACCGGTGTGGCATATCAAGAAGCTGATTAAACAGCATGATCATTACACAGTTGCACCTTGTGCTGGGGACAATAAAAGGCCACTAAAATGTGCAGTTTTGTCCCACAACCCAATGCCACAGATGTCTCAAGTTGAGGGGTAGTGCACAATTGTCATGCTGACTGCAGGAATGTCCACCAGAGCTGTTGCCAGAGAATTGAATGTTCATTTCTCTTCCAATGTTGTTTTAGAGAATTTGGCAAATATACGTCCAACCGGCCTGACAACACCAGACCACGTGTAACCACACAGCCCAGGACCTCCACATCCGGCTTCTTCACCTGCGGGATCGTCTGAGACCAGCCACCCGGATAAAGCCATTTTGTGAGGAAAATCTCATTCTGATTGCTGGGCCAGGCTCCCCAGTGGGTGGGCCTATGCCCTCCAAGGGCCACCCATGGCAGCACCCCTGCCCAGTCATGTGAAATCCATAGATTAGGGCCTAATTAATTCATTTCAATTGACTGGTTTCCTTATATGAACTGAAACTCAGTAAAATCGTTGAAATTGTTCCATGTTGCATTTATATTTTTGTTCAGTACAGAAATAAAAACAATCGGAACGAATCTAAATCGAATTAGAGAACACAACCAGGAGTCAGGACACCAGACAACACACACACACACACCTAGAGCAGGATCGATTTTAGCGCGGCAGCGTTGGATCTCGTGTTCTGTGGATCCACAGCGGTAGCAAATATCCCTCCCCATCTCCTCGTCTCTGTCCGCCTCCGGACAGTCAGCCAACCCGTGGCCAGGCTTCCTACAGTTAAAACACACCTGGTGAGGGGGAGAGACAGGGGGAGAGAGAGGGATAGGAAAGAAGGAAGAGATATGAGAGTAAGACAACATCACAAGGTTGAGTGTCACTATTATTAGCAACATTGGAAACTTAGTCACTCTACCCTTGATCTCTGTCCATCTTACTCACCATGTTGCTCTTCTTGTCATCCTGTCTCTTTATCCTCCTGTCCTCTCTCCTTCTGTCTTTCTTCAGGGCTGTCTCTACCTCTTCCCTGAGTCCCTCCATTCCTCCCCCCATCCCTGCTCCGCCACCTCGCCTGGACGTTCCCGCCCCGCCACTCTGAAGGTACTCCATGAAGCCGTTCACATCCTCATTGTCGTAGTCTTTCTTCTTCCGACAGGGCTTCTTAATCCCAGCATCGCCAAGCTGCGTTCGCCTCAGAGGGTCTCCCCCTCCTCCCCTCCCTCTCCCCCAACCCCCAGGACCATGGCTAGCACCTCCTGAACCTCCAAAAGAGCCTGGACGACCACTCCCTCTGCCTGCTCCTCCATCTCTTCCTCCACCTCCCCCTCGTCCTCTGCCCCCTCCTGTTCTAAGCTGGCTCCAGGGTGTTGCCTCAGCAGGTTTGTGTTTGTGAATGTTGTTGGCTCTGGCCCATCGCGTCATTGCTGGAACACCTGGGGTACACATATTGAGAGATATGAGGGAGATAGATGAGAGAGATGGAAGGAGATAAAGAACCATTAGGGACTCGGGAGTATGGTGAAATTGCCCCTAGACTGATCTAACAAAAGCAGTGGTCATTCATCTCAAAATACAGATTGGTAAATATAAATATGTATCTAATACCTTTAACTTCAGTTTCATGTATACACATTAACTGCTCAGCTATAAAAATATTGGATAGGATTGAGGCTACAAATACATTTGCTAGCTAGATAACGTGAATAGTTGCTAGCATGGCTAGTTGACAGTGGTTAGCATTGCTCTAAGAGTCCTTTTTAGCGGAGTTATGAACAAAATCTGTAGCGAAATATATTCGCAGAAATTCAGAAACTGATTAATTCAGTTAAATAATGTGATCATAATATATTTCTCTCTTATACACTCACCTAAAGCGCAAAGCTATCGCTGCGACATGTGTTTACTGTTTAATCGGAAGCCACATTCTTCTTCTTCTTCCTTGGGTGGAAATGACAGGAAAATAACTCGAGAGACGCTTAGCGCCATCTGTTGTTGAGGTTGAGAACTTATAATAGCAAGTGATCACACCTGCACCTATTCTTTCGTGATTGCTGCCCCGCCCACTCTTTGACGGGAAGTAGAGCAAGTGCACGAATTTGTTTGTTCAGTTGCTTTGGTTCTTTTCTCCCAAATCCTGGTGTGCAATCGTTGTTGCACCATGCTTTGGCGTCTGATTTGTATCTGGATTGTCCAAAGTAGGACCAGATTCATTTGTTACATTCTCTCTTTTGACTGTTTTCCATTTGATGTAGGCCAGCCCTGCAAACGCCCACTGGTTCACCATGTTATTGTGCAGTCCCTTTTTATGTAGTGTTTCCCTTCTGTATTTCAGTGGGTGGTGTTCCCATCGACTATTCCACAAATACTTTCCCTGCCACAGGTAGGCCTCCTTTGGGGACCAGTCATTTCGTTATGTGATAGGTAGGTCTATTATCAGTTTTCCAATTTGTGGCCAACCCCACTGCAAAACCATGTTATTGTACTGTACATTTATTTCTGTATTTCAGTGGACAATTCTACAAACCCCAACAATTCGACAAACGCTACTCTCTGCCACAGGTAGGCCTGTAATTAGCTATAAAAAAAGATTGCCTAGTCAGACATTACTCTGTTCCAGCTGGCTGATGGGCGTTGTTAAATATGTTCTGTTTGACATAACACAGGGAATTTTCGACCAACCTTAACTTGTCGATACTAACTCAAAACCTAATTGGAAGACAACCAATGTCTAGTTACAGGGAATTCGTTTGAATTCATAAAATGCGCCTTTATTAAATTAAATACATGTTTTGCTCCATAAAGTAATCCAACAATGTGAATGGCGCCATCTTGTCTATTTCAAACCTTCTCTCATTGAGACAGGTGGGTGTCCACCCCAAAGTGGCTCATGTCATGATGACAGACACTCACCTGTCTGAGTCACCGGAGTCCCGACATCCATAGGCAGGGTGTGAGTTTCATGTTTTGTGGAAGCACTTTTTTTATAACCATAAATTTCACCTTTATAATAAAGGATTGCATGCATAGGTTTAGCTGAACTGATGCCACTGCTTATTGGTGATATGCAGTCTCTATTTTTAACCAAGGTACCTTTTTATTAATGTAATTTATCCGTTAATCTGACATTGTAGAAGTAGTACCACAACCTGTCCAGTAGATGGCAAGTTGGAGGCCTGTTCAATACACTGAAACTCGATTGTGATCTTGATATTGTGGTATCTGGATCAGAATGATCCTACCCGATTATTTTCTGAAAAAACAGCTCAAAAACAGCCAGGTTGATCTGATCCTGGAAAAGGCAAAAAAATAGGATTACAGAATCCGGCTTCAGATATCAAGTTTTGAAAAACCAGGCTGTCTTATTTGCTAAACAAAATGTTGTAATATAACTCACCCAGTAGATGGCAATAGAGACCTTTCCAAAGCATCAAAATCTGGATTATGTGATCTTGACATTGCGGTAACTAGATCAGAATGATCCTATCTGATTTATTTTCTGAAAAAACAGCTCAAACAGCCAGATTGAGCTGATCCTGGATAGCAAAAGAGGATTACAGAAATTGGATCATGATGATCCCCAAAAGTTTAGAAAAACTGGCCTGTGCGCATCGTAGTGTCTGGTTGTTATAGACCTACTCTTCCTGTTAGAGGAATTTTGACCATGCTGTCCAAGAGGTTACCTAATAAATCAGACTGATACCAATTCTTGGTATACAGTCTCAAACAAAACACTGCAAAATTGTGGACATTTTCCTTACAAGCCAGAATGTTGAATGAAATTACATTTGAACTTACTCTACCCTGTTGGTATGCGTGCATGTGCCTTCGGTCATGAGCAAACATCTTGATTGCCACACACACAGACCCATGTTTTGAAGTCTGTTTAATGATACTTTCCTGTGGATATTTTCTCAAATTTCAACCAGCTGAAGGACCAATGGCACAGAAAATTGGCAGAGTAAATTCAAATATAATTTTATTCAACATTTGTGACAGATGAGGGAAGGTTCGTTTTTTTTTTCTATGCAATGTGCGTGGCATTGCCTACACAATTGAAGGGATTGCCAAGTTTTGTGACTATCCAGGAGGGAGACATTCTGATTTTGGTGAGTCTATGATCCGTGCTGTCTAGGTCCTGTGCTACTGCGTCTTTGTTTTGAAATACCATAGAATTTGATGCCTCTGCTCTCTGCTGCCTAGCTGTTTGGCCAAGTTAAAGGTATAAATCACCATTAATTGAAGTCGTCTCTCCTGCTATCTCTTGCCCTACTACATCTCTGATCTCACCTCAGGCTGTATGATGAGCATAGCTGAGAAGGACTATCATAGAATTAAATAGAGTAGAATAACAATTGAATGCGTCTCTGAAGCCTATTCTCTAGTGACAGCTGGATTTAAGATGAGATGTTGATTTGTCTTACAGGAAGACAGATTAGCTGTGCAGTCACACTGGCCGAAGATGGATGGCATCATCTCTATCCTATACGAGATCTGCGACAGTCTGGGTTGAGTGTCTAATACAGTAGGAGAGATGAACGCCGTAAAAAAAATAAAAATACATTTGCATAATACAGTGGGAAAGATATGCACCGTTTAATGGTAGATTGTCTGTGAGCCACACAGTAGGCAGAAAGAACTATCCAAGCAGCATTCAAGATGATCTCAGACCGGACGTGTATCCGCATCCACGAATACACCAACGAGATGAACTACATACAGATCCTCTCTGGGAGAGGATGAGTCCAGAAGACTGATACGAAACAAAATGGGATCGTTAACAAATTCTCTACATCCCAGCAGTTTACAATTAACCCACAACTTCCCCCGATCTTTTCCTCTGTGTTCAAATCCTTTCTTTTTTTCACTCTTCCCGTCCTTCTATCCCCTTCCTCCTTTTCATTTCTCTACTTCCCCTCTAATTTCCCCTTCTAACTTTTTGTCTTCCTTTGCTTACCCCTCTAGCTTTGCGTCGTATGTAGGTTTTCAGGGCGGGGTCCAGCCTGTGTACTTCGGTAGCACCTGTAAGGTGGGGAACCTGTGCCATGAGCTTCTGCATACCCATGGAGCGTTGCAGTGTGTGGGCTTTTGTACCAGCCCGGAACTAACACACCTGATTCAGCTTTTTGTTGTCTAGATTGAAGACCGTATAGGAGACTATTGAGATCTGCCTCCTGTTACTCTTGCTTTGTCTTCCAGGAAAAGAGATGAACTTCAAGGTGAAAAAAGGAGACACTCAGAACCTGCCCTATGACTACAATACCATCATTCAATACGGACCGTCAGTCACACTCCTATATTCCTCTCCTTATTCCCACTAAAGTCCTCATTTTACTCACCTTGTTTTTATAAACTGCCAGCAGTAAGTAAAGATGAGTTTTCCTGGGCCTGTGTGTACAGTATGCAGTTCCAGTAACATTTCCATTTGTGTCCTAAATGACTTCCCTATTTAGTGCACTAATTTTGACCAGTGCCAATGGGGCTCTGGTCAAACTTGGTGAGCTATATTGGGAATATAGGGTGCCATTTGAGACGCATGCCGTGTGTTAAAGTAGCAAGTCCTCTAACCCTCCCTTGTTGCGTCTCTCCTGGCAGGTATTTCTTCTCAGCAGACCGGAACCACACCATTGTCCCCAAGAAGGGTGGAGTCCATATAGGACAGAACTGACCTGAGCTCCCTGGACATAACACGCCTTAACGAACTCTACCACTGTGGTAAATACACACACACAGAGAGACAGGCAAAATATCAGAATTGGGCTGCCTGTGTAAACGCAGCTATTATCACACTGTATTCTCACCATGTTCCCGTCCCGTCTTTCTCAGAAGAAACAACACACTGATGACACCAACAGTGAAGATTCCAGGTCGGATAACACCGATGTCGACTCAAGTTTCCCACCCAAGTAGCACCGCCATCTCACTTCTCTTCACAATGAATAAGTTAAACAAGTGCCTCAAAGCTTTCAGATGATGATGATTATGTACTGTCATCTGTCTGGCTGCAGGCAGTAACGGTTGCTGCCTGCCATTAGGCCTATACCACTGCACTACTCTTGCTGATAAATACAATTACCTGGACTGAAATGAATCTGTTTACTGTGATGTTGATTTCAACAAAGATCTGAACAAAGTTCACCGATAAATACCTTTTTTTGTGTATTTTACCATGTTTTCTACGTTATGTGAATAATGAATAAACATGTACATTCAGAGTATTGAAGTAAGTGGCTGCGGAGACAACTTTTTTGGACCCCTGTTCCCAACATCTAAAGATCCCAAGGCTTCTGCGCATGTGCGGTATTCTCTACTTTACGCACAGTCTCTGCTCTACTCCTAGAGAACAGGCTACTCTAGCGAATTGTCCTGGTTTAATAAAGTTAGATAAAAGCTGAATCAATGTCTGCAAGATCACATTAGCTATATTGCCATGAACTTGTCCAGAGATATTCATTTTTTTTTTTGGGGGGGGGTCGACATTTAAGAAAGTTCACAAAGAAAATGGATGCAACTATTGCCTGCTACGGTGCATTTCAATTTAAGTATCTTGTGTCGATTAAAAAACTGCTGAACGTAATGACGTCACACCACGGTGTTGAATAAAAATTAAGTGGTTGAAGTGTTTCCAGTACCCATTTGGGCAAATTGCACATTATTTGGCGACAGCCTGTATTCCCTCCCACCTATCTGTTTCATGTCTCCAACAGCCAGCATGGATAGAATGCAATTTTATTTACTAATTTGCCATATTCTAATAATTAATGTGCCAATGTATCTCCATGGTGAAACTTGCGCTCATGTAGATCTGAAATAATTGGATGTTGAAACTTGCATTCACCCAACCAGAAAAGCAAGGCAAAGCAATTCAGGCATTCTTGAAAGTCAGGACAATCCTTGTCCTGCCAAAAAACAATTTTTATAGTAAAAAAAAAGTGGAGTGGAGCTTTATAGTTACGTGATGTCTTCCAGGCCACCAGGGTCCGGTCGGAACATCTTAGCCACAGAACAATGAGCCAGATATTTTACCGGATGTATAAGTGTGAAGCATCCATTTGGCGTTTCCACTCACTACCAAATATGGTGATGAGAGGAATCAAGTGGCTGGCAGTGGGAGAAGACGGAGCGAGATGGATTTTGGCCGACATTATGCAAAATGTCTTAGCGACAGGAATCATTTGAGCTCAAAGTTTTCTGTTCCCAAAACTAGAATCGCTTATGAACAGAGTGGACTATGTTTTGTAGATTTTACCCTGTGCCAAAGTAAAAAAAAATGGCATTGTTTAGGAGTGCAAAGGCGAATTGAGTTATTGCACACACGTACTTCACAGAGTAGGCGTTCCCTAACGGAAATATGCAAATACATGCTAGACCGCGCCAATAGGATATAATATATAAATATATAATATATAATCTCGCTAGCTCGTGCTTGCCTCTGCCCCCCTTCTTGCTTGTTCTGCCTACTATGACTAATTTGATCCCGTTGTAAAGGACGGGCTGTGGTCTATCTTGGGTTAGTTCTAAAAAAATGTTTGACCTAGCTGTGCCAAAAGCCCTAGAAAGCCTAGGTAAATTACGATCGCAGAACGGACAAACAATTTTATTTTTAAAAGGCCTATTTTTATTTAATTTTTTATGATCATGTTCGATCACCAAGGTGAATTATTAAAACATTTCCCGCCTTTCCTTTCTTTGATTTGGTGGATATATCTCATTATTGTAATACTGTTTTGAATATTCGATGAGGGTTGTTGACGTCAACCGCATTTATTCAATGGAGAGAGATGCTATGCTACTAGGCTCAATTCATGAATATGCATATGTAACAGTGTTGCTTCCGTCCCTCTCCTCACCCCTACCTGGGCTTGAACCAGGGACCCTCTGCACACATCGACAACAGTCATACGTCTCGAGACAACTCTCAAAGATGCCAGGATGTCACGTGACCTACTTATGTCAGTACACTCCTAACTTAAGCATTATGAAACTTCTATTCAATCAAATAACCCTCACGTAGCAAATAAGCCATACATTTTTTTGTTTTCCACAGTGATAGTGCTGACATTATCCACGTATTCCTACTGTTTATTTAAAAATATATATATATTTATATATAATTGTTTACATATATATATATATTTTTCATTATTATACAAAATTATCAGCAATCAACAACTTACATCCCTACATCAAACATGTCTAACAAAACAAAACACAGGTATAAACAATATACTGTATTTTTTTTAAAACAAACTAAATATGAAAAAATGTAAGTGCAATTGTATTCACTCAGAAAAAAAATCTAATTATAATCAGTGGCGGCTGGTGAAAAATATTCTCGGTGGGGCTGTGCCATACTTTTTTTTTCCTGTAACCATCGCGATATATTTTAACACAAACTGCAGGACAGCAGTGCTCAGTGAAACATTCAGTAATTATTTAATGCCAATATTAAAAAGTTGAGGCATTCTTACACAAAAACATATTACACAAACCCAAGCCTTTCATTTGCATTTAAAATGAACTTTTCACCATTGGTAGTAAACAGGCAACGCAACAGGCATGCTGTCAGAACAGAGTGGAAAGTGGACAATAACATGAAATTATTATAAAGTTTATAGGAAATCTTACACTGTATAAAAGGATGTATAATATAGAAATGGATATCAAGTGGATGAACTCAAACCTTTGACTGGAAGAATAGCATACAGTATTTTATGATCATACTAAATGTGACTAATTGTTAATGTGCTCCAGAACTGCAACAATTAATTGATACAAAACAACATATATACAGTAATATTAGCAAAGACACTATTAAGACTTTCTAGAGTACCATATATAACTGGATTTTTTATGCTAAGGTCAACTATATACAAAGAAACATGCGGCCAGAGCTGCTCTGTGTGTGTGTGTCTGTCATCTTATTTGTACAGGAATTTTGCCCGTCTGTCCTTCTGAGTGGCAAACCTCTCAATGACCCTTTGATTAAAGTCAGGAATGTCCCTGACAAGTTTCTTCTCCATGGAGAGCATGGCCAGAGCGTTCAGGCGATCCTGTGTCATGCTGTTTCTCAGGAAGGTCTTGATCCTTTTCAGTGTAGAGAAGCACCTTTCTGACTCAACAGTTGTCATGGGTGTGGTGATAAGGATCTTGAGGAGGCTGGCAGTCTCTGTGAAAGTGCTCTGAAGGTTGTTCTCCATGAAGAACTGGTACAGGGGCACTGCACCACTACAAGCCTTGAACTCACTGTTCTCATAGATGAGGGACAGTTCGGTTTTGAGCTTGGCCTTGTTCAACATGGGGTACGCCTCCACGGTTGTTTCAAGCGCTGTATCGGGAACTTCACACTGTGTTGTGGGAACAACTCTCCGTGCAATAGTGTTGCGCTGATGAGGTGCTGGGTGAAGGAGAACCTCTCTTTGGCATGACTCAGGATGGTATCACATACCTGTAAAAGATACATCATCAGCTTTAATTTGCAATTAAGCTATTTTGATGCAAGTGATCCTGACTGACACATGCCTATGTCCAACTCAAGTATATGATTACCAAGGTGCTGATTGTTCAGGGTTTTGGCTACATACTACCAGGCCTGAAAAAAGTTATAGGGGGAAACACTGACAATTACATCACAACTTACCTCTATAGCCAACCTCTGTTGTTCTCCTGGTCCCAGCATCCTCCGTCGCTTGATGGGCTGTTGCTGCTCGTCAGATGCGCTGTCCCCACACAAAGAGGGAATTGAGGCCCTGGGTCCAAAAAATAAAGTTTAATTTGATAACTTGCAATCAGACTTCTTAACTCACTGTAATTCCCCCTCAACACACAACCAGTGACTTTTATATATATATATATATAGACAGACAGACAGACAGACAGACAGACAGATAGTGTGTATATACACACAAACTATGTCTAGTAACTGCTTTTAACCTGTGATGTACATAATTAACTGATGTTATTACGTTTTAAAGCCTTTTTCTATTACATTTGTGAGAGGGATGCAACATCATTTTGTTCTGCTGTGCACTTAGCAATAAAGTTAATCTTCAATAACAACTAGGCCTCTTCTAGAAATTGACCTGGTGGACACCTGAATAATTATTACAAACTGTGTAGTACTTTCCTGCATTATTATCAACGTCTGATTGTGTCTTCTCTTTCCTTTTAAAATACTAAAACAAATATAATTGTGACGGCTCTATGATAATCACTCACTTTGATGACCAGACACATTTAGGCTTTTAAACTGTTGTAAGTGAACTATTCATCTTTCTAACAACATCTTTATCAGCCAATAGTAAATATAGTTATTTACCTGATTGTTAGCATGCTGTCTGTGAACCTCTGGACAAGTGCTTTAATGAAGACAGGGTCGATGTTCCTCTTTTGCAGCTGGCTGAAAAGCATGTCCACATTTGGCATGATCTTGTGGAACAGTGCCAGGAAAAAACAGAAAGCCTCGTCTTCGAGCATCCTCACAAAGCCCCCCGCCTCTCTGACAGTCGGGGCATCAAAGTTCCCAGAGTCTCTGATGGTCTGGAAACACGTTAGGAGGTCATCCCTGTACTCGTACACAGTGTTTACAGCGCGACTGTGGAAGTTCCACCGTGTTGTAGAGGCTCTGGGGAGTCTATGCGCAACCACTTCGTCAAGCACGGTGGTTCGCTTGGGAGACCTGGAGAAGAAAGCAGAAAATCCTGCAAGGTCGGAAAAGAAAGTGCCGATCCTGGGGATGCGTGAAGTAGCCTGCTGCATGATGAGGTTCAGCTGATGTGCATAGCAGTGGACGTAGTGCGCATTTTCGTACACATCCACTATTTTACGCTGCACTCCGCCGGTGGCTCCCCTCATCACACTTGCTCCGTCGTAAGCCTGGGCAATAAGTTTGGCCTTTTGTCCATGTGAGAGTATGGTGCTGAGCCTCTCCAGCAGCGCTGTAGCGATGGTGTCGGCGGTTGCGTTCTCGATCAAAATGAACTCAAAAACGCTCTTGGACGTTACTTTTAGCATCGATGTAGCGTATCACAAGCACCAACTGGCAGTGGGTGGAAACGTCAGTCGTCTCGTCAGCTTGAATGGCGATAAAATCAGCACTCTTTACTTCCTCCAGGATGTAATCCTTAAGCACTGACAGCATACAGTCCAACAGCTCGTTCTGTATCGTCTTTGACGTGCCCTTAAAAACGGTAGCTGTCTTCAGGTGCTCCTCCAGCACACTGTCGAGGGAGGCAACAAAATCCACTAAGCCCCGGAAAATGCCGGGGTTGTCCGAGGAGTCAGTCTCCTCGTGCCCACGCAAGGCCAACTCAAAAGCCCCACAGAACTTCACACAATCGATAATTTTGGATAGAATGTGCCTGTTTTTATCCACCTCCTCATTGTGTTTCCTCACCGCAATCCTGTGGCCGTCATCCAGCTGCGTAGCAATGTTCACCCTTCCTAATACAGCTAGCTTTACAGAGTTGTCCATGTGTGCCCTGGTGTTCTCATGTTTCTTTACCTTCTCTGACAGGTGCTTCATATCCCTCACTCCGGTACCTGTCCATGCTGAATCTGACCCCGTCGTTTTAAAAGCAAGCACGGAAAGCAAAATAAAGCATTAGCATCAGTGCACCCAGCTAGCCAAGCCTTCCTGGTGTACCAGCTACGGGAGAAGCCGCGCATATACTGCTTCCCTTTCTCGCTAGCCTGCTGTCTGATTGAGAGGTCAGGTTGATCTGGGCCCAGCTCTTTCACCCGAACTTTCTCTGACAAAGTTCTCCTCTCAAACGGATCTTGGAGGAGAGATTTCACCGAAGTTAGGGTTGGGTCTTGGAGGAGTAACGCTTGCGCTCGCCATTGTCGTCTAGTAAAAATGGCGCCACTGGAGCCCGGTCCTTATTTTATCAGGGGCGAGCTTGGGGCGATAAAATAATCGCCCTCCTTGGATTCGAATTAAAATCGCTGATTAGCTACATTTTATGTCATACATTCATATCTTAAATTAGCAATTGGCTTAACTGCTACGTAGACCCGCCTCCTCGGGGCACTTTCTGTATCGCCCAGAGCTGACGAGGCGTTTGACAGGCAGAGGAAAGGTTGCGAATATGATTTTCTATCATATCTTACACATATTACTGTGTGCATTCCATATTTCAAACACACAAATATTGACATACTGATGTTTTTATTATTATTATTATTATTTTTATTTATTTTTTATTTTATTTTTTTAAATAATTGTATTTAAGGGGGCGGCGCCCTAGCGCCCTCTATCGGCCAGCCGCCACTGATTATAATGATTCAGGAAGATTTTTTTTGTTATTCACTGTGGATAATGTCTTAACAAGATGATTAAATGAAATCAAAAATATTTGTACATTTGGTATAGAATTCTGGAATTTTTGTTTGTGTATAAAGTATTTGCCTACAAGAATAAACAAATTCACAATCATTTCAATGCTCTTGTTATCATTGCAATAGTAACATATTCATACCTGCCAACTTTTCAAAAAACCTTGGAGTGAGATTTTGTCCTGGGTCCGCCTGGGTCCTGCAGTCTGTGAAAAGCAATTGCACTGCCTGCGTCTCAGAACTGCGGCCACCTTGATCTCATGAGGTTATCGTTGCCCACATGTGCATGACGTCAGAGAAAATCGGGATCAAGTCGGACAAAAAATCTAACCAGCATGCATTGGGCGGTGATCGCCGGTGATCGATTCTGCGCAGACCTGGCTCATCTCAAATGAGCCTCTTGTCTATGATCTGTCGGCATGTTTATACTGGCCTGTGGCCTTCTTGGAGGCCTTGATGATATCGGAGGGGGGCTCCCATTTGAAGCAGGGCTCCAGATTGGCCATCTTTATGGTCATTATTGAGGACAGGGTGCCATCCAATGCTAGGCTGTTTCTTCTCTTGGTTTTGTTCAGTCCCACAACTGAAAACACCCTCTCAGCATCTGCGTTTGCATGGGGCAACACCAGGACAAGCTTGGCGACGGCAGCAAGCCTCTCGAATTCTTTGGCTCCTGTCACCTTTGGAAAATGCACCAAAGCACAATGGAAAAACATACCTTGATTTTTGATTGATTAATACTGTATGTCACGGATTCTGCCAAGGCTGCTCCTCCTCCTTGCTCGGGCAGGCTTCGGCGTTTGTCGTCCCCGGAGTACTAGCTACTGCCGATCGATGTTTTCGGTGTTTGTCTTGTGTTGTCTAGTTTATTACACCTGTTGCTTATTTGTGTTGATTGTGTAACATATAAGTTCCCTTGTTTCATGTTTGACCTTTGTGTGTTATTGTATATTTGTCTCGTTGATGTTCGGCATAGCTATTTCGCCTCTTTACGCACAGAGTGTTTTTCTCCTCCAGTGTTGTGGAGACTTTTGTTTGTGCGTTTTTGCATTAAGTAAAGTAGTCATCCTGATTCTCTGTGTCCTGCGCCTGACTTCACTGCCGCGTACACATCACCCTTTTGACAGAATAACACACCACCATGGAGTCAGCAGGACCAGCGGTGGTAACGGAGTCTTTGGAGGATCGTGTCAGCAGCCAGGACGCCATGATCCGTAGACTCAGCACCGCCATGCAGGATGTGATGGACACTCTGAGCCGATGGGAAAGAGGAGGCTTGCCCACACCTCCTCCTACAATACCACCACCATCGGCCAGACCCATCGTTCCATCTCCGGAGTCCAGTGGGATTCGGCTCTCGCTCCCGAGGGCATATGATGGCACAGCAGCCGGGTGTCAGGGTTTCCTACTTCAAGTAGAACTCTACCTGGCAACCATTCACCCGGCGCCCTCGGGATACGAGAGCGTTTCCGCCCTCATCTCCTGTCTATCCGGCAAGGCATTGGAGTGGGCCAATGCCGAATGGAGGGGAATAGACGCCGCCACCATCAGCTATGCTGAGTTCTCCCGCCGCTTCAGGGCGGTTTTCGATCATCCCCCAGAGGGGAAAGCGGCGGGGGAGCGTCTGTTCCACCTCCGACAGGGGAAGAGGAGCGCGCAAGAGTTCGCCCTGGATTTCCGGACTCTGGCGGCCAATGCGGGGTGGAATGAGAGGGCCCTCATCGACCACTATCGGTGCAGCCTACGAGGGGACGTTCGCCGAGAGTTGGCCTGCAGGGACACCAACCTAAGCTTTGATCAGTTGGTGGACATGTCGATCCGTCTGGATACCCTGCTGGCTACCCGCGGACGTTCGGAGTTGGGGCCGTCCATTCCATCCCCCAGCACCTCCGAGCCGAGCCCGATGGAGCTCGGGGGTGCTGGTGCTAGAGAGAGGAGGAGAGAGACCCGGAGAGAGGCCGTCCCCTGCACCAACTGTGGCCGTAGAGGACACACTGCGGCTCGGTGCTGGGGAGGGTCTCCTGGGGATCGAGGCAACAGGTCATGAGTCATTTCAGGTGAGTAGGCACCCAACTCACCCAGAGCTCTCTGTTGTCCACTTGTGTATTCAAGTTGAATTTCCCCAGGTTTCATCTCATTCCCAGCATAAGGCGCTAGTCGATTCAGGCGCAGCTGGGAATTTTATTGATCGTAATTTCTGTGTTAAGTTAGGGATTCCCCTCCTACCAGTAGATGTGCCTTTCCCTATCCATGCCCTAGACAGCCGTCCTTTGGGGTCAGGATTAATTAGGGAGGTCACGGCGCCACTAAAGATGAAGACGCAGGGGGGTCATGAGGAAATCATACAGTTGTATCTGATCGACTCTCCTGCGTTTCCCGTGGTGCTGGGGCTTCCTTGGTTAATATCTCATGACCCCACCATTTCGTGGCAACAGAGGGCTCTCAGGGAGTGGTCTGATCAGTGTGTCGGGCGGTGTATAGGTGTTTCCGTAGGGGCGACCACGGTGGAAAGTCCGAACCAAATGCCCGCACTACACATTCCTCCTGAGTATGATGATTTGGCACTCGTTTTCAGTAAGAAGAGGGCGACACAATTACCACCTCATAGACAGGGGGATTGTGCGATAGACCTCCAGGCAGGTGCTGCACTTCCGCGTAGTCTTGTGTATCCTTTGTCTCAAGAGGAGACGGCGGCTATGGAGACATACATCACCGAGTCTCTGGGACAGGGATACATATGGCCCTCCACTTCTCCTGCGTCCTCGAGTTTCTTTTTTGTGAAGAAGAAGGATGGAGGTTTGCGCCCGTGTATTGATTACCGTAGTCTCAATCAGATCACTGTTAAATACAGTTATCCTCTCCCTCTGATTGCGAGTATGACGGAGTCATTACACGGAGCGCGCTTCTTCACAAAATTGGATCTCAGGAGCTCCTACAACCTGGTGCGCATTAGGGAGGGAGATGAATGGAAAACAGCATTTAGTACCACCTCGGGTCACTATGAGTATCTCGTCATGCCATACGGGTTAATGAATGCTCCTTCAGTCTTCCAATCATTTGTGGACGAGATTTTCCGGGATTTGCATGGGCAGGTTGTAGTGGTGTATATTGACGACATTCTAGTATACTCTGCTACACGAGCCGAGCATGTGGCCCTGGTGCGTCGAGTGTTGGGTAGGCTGTTGGAGCATGACTTGTATGTGAAGGCTGAGAAATGCCTGTTTTTCCAGGAGTCCATCTCCTTCCTGGGCCATCGGTTGTCCGCGTCAGGGGTGGAGATGGAGATTGACCGCGTTTCAGCCGTGCGTAATTGGCAGACTCCTACCACGGTTAAGGAGGTGCAGCGGTTTTTGGGTTTTGCCAATTACTACCGGAGGTTTATCCGGGGTTTTGGACAGGTAGCAGCTCCCATCACCTCCCTGCTAAAGGGGGGCCCGGTGCGTTTGCAGTGGTCGGCTGAGGCGGACAGGGCGTTTAGACAACTGAAGGACCTGTTCACCTCGGTTCCGGTGCTGGCACATCCGGACCCCTCTTTGGCGTTCCAAGTGGAGGTGGACGCATCAGAGGCAGGTATTGGGGCTGTACTGTCTCAACGCTCGGGCACGCCTCCTAAACTCCGGCCCTGTGCTTTTTACTCTAAGAAGCTCAGCCCGGCGGAACGTAATTACGACGTGGGGGACAGGGAGCTCCTAGCTGTGGTCCAAGCCCTAAAGGTGTGGAGGCATTGGCTTGAGGGGGCTCAACACCCTTTTCTCATTCTGACTGACCATCATAACCTGGAGTACATCCGGGCAGCTAGGAGACTGAACCCTCGTCAGGCTAGGTGGGCCATGTTTCTGGCCCGGTTTGTCTTTAAGCTCACCTATATACCAGGGTCACAGAACGTTAAGGCAGACGCCCTGTCCCGGCGATATGACACAGAGGAGAGGTCCATTGAGCCCACTCCCATACTTCCGGAGTCTTGTCTGGTGGCACCGGTGGTGTGGGAGGTCGATGCGGAGATCGAGCGGGCGTTACGTACCGACCCTACTCCTCCAGAGTGTCCGGAGGGGCGGAAGTACGTGCCGCTCGAGATTCGTGATCGACTAATTTATTGGGCTCACACGTCACCCTCCTCTGGTCATCCTGGTATTGGCCAGACAGTGCACTGCCTTAGTGAAAAGTACTGGTGGCCAACTTTGGCAAAGGACGTGAGGGTTTATGTCTCCTCCTGCTCGGTGTGCGCTCAGTGTAAGGCGCCTAGACACCTGCCCAGGGGGAAGTTACAACCCCTACCCGTTCCACAACGGCCGTGGTCTCACCTATCGGTAGACTTTGTCACGGACCTTCCCCCCTCCCAGGGGAATACCACTATTTTGGTCGTTGTGGATCGGTTTTCTAAGGCCTGTCGTCTCATTCCAATGCCGGGTCTCCCTACTGCCCTACAAACTGCTGAGGCCCTGTTTACTCACGTCTTCCGGCACTACGGGGTACCTGAGGATATAGTGTCTGATCGGGGTCCCCAGTTCACCTCTAGAGTCTGGAGGGCGTTTATGGAACGCTTGGGGGTCTCGGTTAGCCTTACCTCGGGTTTCCACCTTGAGAATAATGGGCAGGTGGAGAGAGTAAACCAGGATGTGGGTAGGTTTCTGAGGTCCTATTGCCAGGACCGGCAGGAGGAGTGGTCGGGGTATATCCCCTGGGCAGAGATTGCCCAGAACTCCCTTCGCCACTCCTCTACGAATCTGACTCCTTTTCAGTGTGTGTTGGGGTATCAGCCGGTTCTGGCACCCTGGCATCAGAGCCAGATCGAGGCTCCTGCAGTGGATGAATGGTTTCGGCGCTCGGAGGAAACATGGAACGCTGCTTATGTCCATCTGCAGCGGGCTATCCGTAGGCATAAGGCGAACGCCGATCACCACCGCAGTGAGGGTCCAGCGTATGCGCCTGGCGATCGAGTCTGGCTCTCGACTCGAAACCTGCCCCTTCGCCTGCCCTGCCGGAAGCTGGGTCGGCGGTTTGTGGGGCCATTTAAAGTCCTGAGGAGATTGAACGAGGTATGTTACAGGTTACAACTGCCAAATGATTATCGCATTAACCCCTCGTTCCATGTGTCTCTCCTCAGGCCAGTGGTAGCTGGTCCACTCCAGGACAATGAGATACGAGAGGCTCCCCCGCCCCCCCTGGACATCGAGGGGGCTCCGGCGTACTCAGTCCGGTCCATCGTGGATTCGAGACGTCGGATGGGGGGTCTGCAGTATCTCGTGGAGTGGGAGGGGTACGGTCCGGAGGAACGGTGCTGGGTGCCTAGGAGGGACATCTTAGATCCCTCCCTCCTGACGGAGTTCCACCGGAGTCATCCCACTCGCCCTGCTCCGCGTCCTCCTGGCCGTCCCCGAGGCATCAAGGGGGGTACTGTCACGGATTCTGCCGAGGCTGCTCCTCCTCCTTGCTCGGGCAGGCTTCGGCGTTCGTCGTCCCCGGAGTACTAGCTACTGCGGATCGATGTTTTCGGTGTTTGTCTTGTGTTGTCTAGTTTATTACACCTGTTGCTATATTATTTGTGTTGATTGTGTAACATATAAGTTCCCTTGTTTTACGTTTGGCCTTTGTGTGTTATTGTATATTTGTCTCGTTGATGTTCGGCATAGCTATTTCGCCTCTTTACGCACAGAGTGTTTTTCTCCTCCAGTGTTGTGGAGACTTTTGTTTTTGCGTTTTTGCATTAAGTAAAGTAGTCATCCTGATTCTCTGTGTCCTGCGCCTGACTTCACTGCCGCGTACACATCACCCTTTTGACACTGTAAGTATACTGTAGGTTGATCCATTAACAAAGTTCAGATAAAAACATGCATAATTTGCAACATGCATGACACATATATGCATGCAACAATTTTAAGCAACAGATGTAGCCAAGCCACACCTGCCAAAAGGAAAGACAAAAAATGAAAACATGTTTACCTTATGCTTCCGGGTTGCCATTTCAGCCCAGAAGCTTTCCATTTCAGTTTCGTCCTGCAGGGATATCATTGGCATGGTCTGATCATTTAGAAACTCCTCACCCAGAAGGTCATGCTCCTCTGGCCCATGGTATGGGAGGAGATGGGGAAACGTATTTATGAAAGTAGAGTTACAAGTTGTTACGTTTTAGGTACAGTGAGGGAAAAAAGTATTTGATCCCCTGCTGATTTTGTACGTTTGCCCACTGACAAAGACATGATCAGTCTATACTTTTTATGGTATGTTTATTTGAACAGTGAGAGACAGAATAGCAACAAAATAATCCAGAAAAACGCATGTAAACATTTTATCAATTGATTTGCATTTTAATGAGGGAAATAAGTATTTGACCCCTCTGCAAAACATTACTTAGTACTTGGTGGCAAAACCCTTGTTGGCAATCACAGAGGTCAGATGTTTCTTGTAGTTGGCCACCAGGTTTCCACACATCTCAGGAGGGATTTTGTTCCACTCCTCTTTGCAGATCTTCTCCAAGTCATTAAGGTTTCGAGGCTGACGTTTGGCAACTCGAACCTTCAGCTCACTCCACAGAGTTTCTATGGGATTAAGGTCTGGAGACTGGCTAGGCCACTCCAGGACCTTAATGTGCTTCTTATTGAGCCACTCCTTTGTTGCCTTGGCCATGTGTTTTGGGTCATTATCATGCTGGAATACCCATCCACAACCCATTTTCAATGCCCTGGCTGAGGGAAGGAGATTCTCACCCAAGATTTGACGGTACATGGCCCCGTCCATCATCCCTTTGATAAGGTGAAGTTGTCCTGTCCCCTTAGCAGGAAAACACCCCCAAAGCATAACATAGTTTCCACCTCCATGTTTGACGGTGGGGATGGTGTTCTTGGGGTCTTAGGCAGCATTCCTCCTCCTCCAAACACGGCGAGTTGAGTTGATACCAAAGAGCTCGATTTTGGTCTCATCTGACCACAACACTTTCACCCAGTTCTCCTCTGAATCATTCAGATGTTTATTGGCAAACTTCAGACGGGCCTGTATATGTGCTTTCTTGAGCAGGGGGACCTTGCGGGCGCTGCAGGATTTCAGTCCTTCACGGCGTAGAGTGTAACCAATTGTTTTCTTGGTGACTATGGTCCCAACTGCCTTGAGATCATTGCCAAGATCCTCCCGTGTAGTTCTGGGCTGATTCCTCACCGTTCTCAATGTCATTGCAACTCCACAAGGTGAGATCTTGCATGGAGCCCCAGACCGAGGGAGATTGACAGTTATTTTGTTTCTTCCATTTGCGAATAATTGCACCAACTGTTGTCACCTTCTCACCAAGCTGCTTGGCGATGGTCTTGTAGCCCATTCCAGCCTTGTGTAGGTCTACAATCTTGTCCCTGACATCCTTGGAGAGCTCTTTGGTCTTGGCCATGGTCGAGAGTTTGGAATCTGATTGATTGATTGCTTCTGTGGACAGGTGTCTTTTATACAGGTAACAAACTGAGATTATGACCACTCCCTTTAAGAGTGTGCTCCTAATCTCAGCTCGTTACCTGTATAAAAGACACCTGGGAGCCAGAAATCTTTCTGATTGAGAGGGGGTCAAATACTTATTTCCCTCATTAAAATGCAAATCAATTTGTAACATTTCTGACATGCATTTTTCTGGATTTTTTTGTTGTTATTCTGTCTCTCACTGTTCAAATAAACCTACCATTAAAATTATAGACTGATCTTTTCTTTGTCAGTGGGCAAACAAACAAAATCAGCAGGGGAAAATACTTTTTTCCCTCACTGTATATAGTCATCAACCAGCAGCAGTTCATACACATCTTTGAGGAGAAGCCACATAAGAATATCTCATGTGCAGTTTAGGAGTGAACACACCTCATCATAAAACACAGGGTATTTTAGCTAAGATGATAGACAATAATTAGAGAAAAAAACTAACCTTTCAACAAAGTACAGGACATCTTCGATGTCATACATCTACAAATTGTACGTGCCTGATCAGTGGCTCTTCTAGTGGCAGCTTCTTAAGTGCATAGTCCACAGCACTTGTCAGGAAACACAACACAGCTTCATGGAATGAATCCACCTGCTGTGGTGTGATGTCACCCTCGTCGAGTAATCTGTTAAATTTAGCACTGGTTGTGAACCCAATGTTCAACTTTCTTCCTGTCACAGATACAGCATATCGGTATAAGGTACAAGGCTAAATATCACATATCACAGTGTTTGATCATAATAATAGTCAAATACGGGCGCTGTTGGAAGCCAAGGATGTAGCACGCGTCTCCCTATCGCTCCTGAGTTAGTGACCAAATTTATATATTTAACTTTGCAAAATTGCATACATTTCTGTTTGCCCAGGCGTCTGAAGAGACCCATAAACAACTCAGTTCAAGTTTAATAAATTCAAATTCGTAATGACATCAACCCGGCCAAAAACAGAGTCTGCAAGAGCAGGCCGCAACAAGCCTGCAACTTCTCCCGACTCACCCCCGCCACCGAACGCTGCCAATGCCGGCCCCACGGAAACACTGACTGTGGAGATGCTGCAATCCGTGATAGGCACCCTCAAAACCGACATTTTCGGAAAAATTGACTGTCTCTCTACCAATCTCAGGTCAGAGATATCAACGATCAAAGACGAGCTTAAAAAATCTATCGAGAGTATACAGAATAAGCTCGACGCACATGGGGTGACTTTATCGGATTTGGAGCGAGGTGCTACAGACCACAGCACTCGCATTAGCGAGCTAGAGGCTAACGTCGGCTCATTGACAACTAGGGTGGCATTCCTCGATAATAGATGCGAAGATATGGAAAGTAGAATGCGGAGGAACAACATTCGTCTACTGGGAATACCGGAGGGAGTGGAGGGCCCAAGGCCCACGGAGTACATGGCCCAGCTACTTCAGGAGCTACTCGGGCTAGAGGAGAAGCCATTGCTAGACCGGGCTCACCGCACTCTGCGTAGCCGACCCAGGGATGGAGAACCCCCACGACCATTTGTCATCAGGGTGCATTTCTTTCACGTCCGCAACGACATACTGAGAAGATCGGGAGAAGCATCCCCTCTTCTACATAAGGGTAAAAGAGTCTCGATATTTGCGGACTACACAACAGCTGTGGCTAAGAGGCGGGCTAGCTTTGGAGCTGTGAAACGCCAACTACACGCCTGCCCGGGCGTGAAGTTCGGCCTCATCTACCCTGCGGTTTTGAGACTGACTTTACCGGACGGCTCCATGCACAGATTCGAGGACCCGGCTATAGCGGCAGATTTCATCAACAAGAACGTGAAAGCGGCTGTTGTACCGCATGGTGTGTAACAAATGGTTGGCTGGCTGGTCTTCCTAGCAGGCTAGTTAGCAGGCCGAATGGGTGACTAACGAAGCCATCTTTGCTGGGTTCATCGACATATGAATGTCATTCTCTTTTTTAACTCTTTATTTCCAGCCCAGGTTTGCCGCCTCTAATGCCAATATCTGGGGGTCTGCATGGCTGTTTCAGTTTGTTAATTTACCATCTGCGTCGAGGTTAAACCTCTCTTAATCGAGGATAATTTTCCTTAAACTCTGTTGGGGACCATTCTATCCATGTTTGGCTTACTCTAGTTAAATGGTCACTAATCTTAGGTAGCACAGAGTTAGAGTTATCATGCTTAGCTCTAAACTTTCTTTGTATTTAGGGTTTTGCTTGCATCTCATTTGGGGAGATGCTTCGGCAAGGGCGGGTGTGAGGGAAGGGTTTGTTCACTCTCTATTTGTATATAGTTTGTATATGTTTTTTGTGCCTCTTCGCTTGTTTTTGTTTTTTTACATTTGCGCTTTTAGGTTCAACTAAGATCTTCAGTTTACATTGTACCTTGTCCTTTACACATCCTCTCTCTCTTTAAGATATGACTCAGCCTAGTGTAGCCCATACTGCTGGAGGGAATGGCTTTAATTTTCTTACTTGGAACTGCAGGGGCATAAATAACCCAGTTAAACGTAGTAAGGTGCTACACCATCTTCATCATTTGAAAGCTCACATCATCTTTCTTCAAGAAACTCATCTGAAGGTATCACAACACTCAAGTCTTAGGTGCAGATGGGTGGGTCAGGTGTTCCATTCCTCATTTCAGAGTAAGGCGAGAGGGGTGGCTATTTTACTTCACAGATCGGTACCTTTTACATGTTCTAAGGTGATCGCAGATCCCCATGGTAGATATATAATTGTCAGTGGTAGGCTGCTCAATACAAAGGTTCTTCTTGTTAATATCTATGCTCCTAACTGGGACAATGGTGATTTTTTCAAATCGGTTTTCTCTACACTCCCAGATATGTCCACCCATATGTTGATTTTAGGAGGTGACTTTAACTGTTGGTTAGACCCACAATTGGATCGATCCTCCACTAAACCTACCACCTTATCAACCTCAGCTAGAGTTGTTCGAACCTTTATGTCTGAATTCGCAATCTCAGATCCTTGGAGAATGGCTAATCCAGCTGGGAAAGCATACTCTTTTTTCTCATCGGTTCACCACACTTTTACGCGCATAGACTACTTCCTTGTTGATGACCGGCTCCTCCACTCCATATCTTCATGTTCATATAACCCAATTGTTGTATCTGACCACGCCCCTGTTACTATGGAAGTAGCTTTTCAAAATGTAGACAATCAGCGACCGCCTTGGCGACTAAAAACTCAACTGCTCAGTAATGAACACTTTGTCAATTTTGTTTTGAGTCAAATCGACTTTTTTCATGATTACAAATAGAACCCCAAACATCTCTGCGTCTACTCTCTGGGAAACTTTGAAAGCTTATATCAGAGGTGAAATTATCTCCTACACCGCACATGAGAACAAATTGAAAAGGAATAGGTTATCTATGTTAACACGCTGTATTGCCCAATTAGATGACATTTATGCCGTTTCACCATCCCCGGATATTTATAAGGAACGTTTAACTCTGCAAGCAGAATTTGACACACTATTAACAGACCAGGTTACTGAAATGCTTGTCAAGTCTAGGAGCACTTACTATGAACAAGGAGATAAAGCCAGTAAATTATTAGCTCACAAGTTACGTCAACTATCATCATCATCTCAGATTACAAAAATTCGTACATCATCTGGGATATCATTAGATCCTGGGGGATCAATGAGGAGTTCAAGAGATTTTACCAGTCTCTATATACCTCTGAAAGTAAAGCGGATACACTGGAATTGGATGATTTCTTCCACTCACTTTCTGTGCCTTCGGTCGGCCGGGATTTGGTTAAAAAATTAGAGCAGCCGATCACTGTTGAAGAACTGTCTAACGCTGTCAAATCCCTTCAATCTGGGGAGAAGCCCAGGGCCTGATGGCTACCCGACAGAGTTTTATAAAACGTTTATCACCAAAATAGCCCCTATTCTAATTGAAATGTACAATGATGCATTTGTAAATGGTGCTCTCCCACATACTCTCACTCAAGCAACCATTTGTGTTATTCTTAAAAAAACAAAGACCCTCTTGACTGTGCATCATACCGTCCAATTAGCTTGCTAAATGTGGACTATAAAATTCTAGCCAAAATTCTGGCAACGCGGCTAGAAACAGTCCTCCCATCAATTATCTCTCCGGATCAAACAGGATTTATAAAAATAGACACTCATTCTTCAATCTCCGAAGATTATTTAATATTATATACAATCCTTCTATCGACAATACCTCTGAAGCCATTATATCCCTGGACGCGGAGAAAGCGTTTGATCGGGTGGAATGGAAATACCTTTTTTACACTCTAAATAAATTTGGCTTTGGCTCCAAATTCATGACCTGGATAAAACTTCTGTACTCATCCCCCCAAGCCTCTGTCAGGACTAATAACACTCAATCAGATCGCTTCCCTTTGCAAAGATCGACACGTCAGGGTTGCCCTTTAAGTCCCTTACTGTTTGCCCTCGCCATAGAACCACTTGCAATAGCACTTCGCTCCAACCCCCTCATCAAAGGCATAGTCAGATACGGGCACGAACACAAACTGTCTTTATATGCAGATGATTTATTAATATACACATCCAATCTTTCTGTCTCTGTCCCTGCTGCCCTTGCCACTTTCGCGTCCTTCGGTCACTTATCAGGGTATGAACTAAATCTCAGTAAAAGTGAATTGATGCCACTTAACATGGCTGCAAAAAAATCCCCTTTACATAACTTGCCATTTAAAATAGCTCACAGTAGTTTTATTTATCTCGGGGTACATGTCACAATTAGGTTTGAAAACCTTTTTCAAGCCAACTTTGCTCCTCTCTTAACCCGTACTAAGGACGATTTGGAACGGTGGTCTTTGCTACACCTCTCCTTAGTTGCTAGAATTAACTCTATTAAAATGAATACTCTCCCTAAATTCTTATACCTCTATCAGTGCCTTCCAATATTTCTACCCAATACATTTTTCAAAAAGATCGACGGCCTAATTCTACCCTTTATATGGGACAAAAAGCCTCCTAGGATGCGAAAACAGCTCTTGCAGAGGCCCAAACCAGACGGCGGTCTAGCTCTACCAGATTTCAGATTCTATTATTGGGCCGCTAACCTTAGGATCATTCAGTACTGGTTGCAGAGCAGAGTGATATTCCCACCCCCAACTTGGCTGGAGATGGAGGCTGCCTCGTCTACACCGGCATCACTGTCTTCCCTCGCTCACTCCTCTATTACAGGCCCTTACTCCTCCTTCACCAATAATATATGTGTCAAAACAACATTGAAGATCTGGAATCAATTTAGACGCCACTTTGGGTTTCAAACAACCTCTTCCTTGGCTCCGGTAGTCTCAAACCCAGCTTTTCCCCCATCTATGATTGATGGTGCTTTCTCAACATGGACTAATCTCGGTATTAAAAGATTCAGAGACCTGTATACTAACAATACATTTAGTACGTTTCAACAATTATCAGCTAAATTTGGTCTCCCCAGACATCATTTTTTTAGGTTCTTACAAGTCCGGAGTTATGTCCGCAGCATAGATCCAGGATTCCCCAACCTTTCTGGTGGAACACAGTTCGACACATTTCTCACCACACTTCCTAATCAGAAAGGCACATTGTCAATAATCTATAGACAAATTTGCTCACTACAAGCCATCTCATTAAACAATATCAAATCCTCTTGGAAGGAGGAACTGGGTGAGGAAATATCTGATGAACTATGGGAAGGGGCACTCAAAAGGGTACATAGCTCTTCTATTTGCGCTCGACACGGCCTCATCCAATGCAAACTCATTCATAGGGCCCACTGGACCAAAGCAAGACTATCAAAAATGTACAAGGATGTGAACCCTAATTGTGTTCGATGTAACCAGTCCCCTGCTAATCATGTGCACATGTTTTGGTGCTGCCCATCTCTTGTTGGTTTCTGGAAAGACATCTTCAACACACTCTCAGAATTAAGCGGCACACAGATCGAGCCAGACCCTCTCATTGCATTATTTGGAGTTTCCTTACCCACAATACAATTGACCAAAATGAATAAGGATGTAATTGCCTTTGTCACGTTGTTAGCGAGACGATTAATTTTACTTAGATGGAAATCCTCTGCAGCCCCTTCTCATGCTCTTTGGATTAAATCTATTTTGAATTGCATAATGTTGGAGAAAATAAAACAGACACTCAATGGGTCTGTAGACAAATTCTATGCAAAGTGGGCTCCCTTCTTTTCTTATGTTAAAATAATACATTTCCCTGCAGTTCCAGAGTGATGTATATTTATATATTGGTGATGTAAGAAGCCTGGTATGTGCATATACGACATCTCGGATGTTAAGGACGGAATAACTGTGCTAGCTGACCTATAACAACTGGATCAAAACAGATATTTTTCCTTTTTTTTTTTTTTTTTTTGTGTTTTATCTTATTTATGTATTCAATGCCTATTTTTTTCTTTCATGTCTGTCTCTCTATGTTTTGCTGTATCGTTGTCTTCAAATTGTTGTTCCATATTCATACCAAATAACTTTCAAGTGCAATTATTTACTAAATGCTGGCACTGAAAATTCAATAAACTAAGTATTAAAAAAAATAAATAATAATAATAGTCAAATACTAACCTGGTAAATGGTTTGCCTTTTCTTTAAAGGCCATTTCACAAGGCTCCTCATGGCACTGCAGAGCTGCTGGAACCATAAACTTGGAACATAGCTTGCGTACGAATTTCACCATCTATAACAGACATTTACAAAAATAGTAGGTGAAACCTGTTTTAGAGGATCTCTGCAGATATCAGCAAGAAACACAGAATGGAAAAAAACAGCAAAATCCAATCCCACCTCATCATGTAACAAAAATATTGATGACTGCTCTCTCTGAAGCAGCAAGTTGAAAGAAGTGAAAGTTGGTACGGTGGCTTGGAAGAACAGCAGGTACACTTCTGTCATGGGGTCAGTGAATGTCTGCACAAGTCTCTTGAACCTGGCCTGATTTTCATCTTGAATCAATCAATAAATAACACAAAACAAGAGGTTGTCATTAATACAAGTATGTGACTAACAATCCATGTAGTTGCTGCATAATGAAATTGAAAATGGATGACCATACTATCAGATTTGTAGTAGCTGGCCAGAGGTTCATACAGCCTCAGGATCCTGGTCACACAACGTTCAAGGCTTAGCCAACGGACCGAGAAATGCAGGAGGACCTCCATGTACTCCGCTTCATGGAGCTCACAAAACTCTGTTTTAGACATTAAATCCATATCATATATTTTCTACAGCTCAGCATTTCAGTATTAAACTTAATAGTATCAAACATGCATACCTGTCAGGTATCCTTTCCGATTTGTGCTACCCTTGAACCAGTAACCGATGTCCACTACCATATCCTCCAAATCAAAACCGGACACCTGCAATGCATAAATCAATCATAACACATTCAGTCAATGCACGTAATTAGGATTGTTGGTGCTGTCATCTTCAGGACAGGAATACCGGCTTACTTAACGGAGGAATAAACACACATGTTCATCATTTGTGTTTTAACCAGAACGCGGGAATATCCTTTCTTTTATTTTCGCACATGCGCAGTTGTACATCTCTCATAGGGCATAACTGTACCAGTGTAAGAACACAATTTATAACATATATTAGTCTATATGTTAACACCCCCACTTGCTCTTATACTGTACAAGTCGTATTCAACCTAACTATCAACATATTTTGCTTACAGTTATACATCTCACAAATGTCAGTTTACATTCCAAACATATAACCCAATACTTTTTCATTTTTGAACTTCGTTACAGGTTTAGTCAAAACATCTGCAACCATGTCTGCCGTTGGACAATATTCAATACTTATTTTGCCATCACTGAGTGCAGATCGAATGAAATGATATTTGATGTCGACATGTTTACATCTCTGACGACATACTGGGTTCTTTGACAGAGCAATTGCACCTTGGTTATCTTCAAAGATTGTTACTGGTGCATATTGGCACTCACTATCCATCTGGCCCAATAACTGTACAAGGTACAAACTTTCTTGCGTAGTAGCAGCCAGTGCCATGTACTCTGCTTCACATGTAGATAAAGCAGCAGCATATGTCCACAATTTCTTTGGTAGGTTTCTCTCAAGTAGCATGCATCTTGCCATTTCAAACAGTGTTCCCCAATTTCTCTCAGCGGTCCCATTTTGATGGGGTGAGTAAGGGGCTGAAGTTTCATGTCTTATGGCATTCTTACTGAGCAGTGACTGGAACTCTTTGGCTGTGTACTCTGTGCCATTATCTGACCTGACACACTTTATTTTTCCATGAGGGGCCACATCAGCAATAAACTTCTCAGTAGCTTTTACAGTATCACTCTTTGCTTTTAGGAAATACACAAAAACTGCCCCTGAATAATCATCCGTAAATGCTAGAGTATATCTGAACCCATCTTTCGCCTCTGGCTCAATAGGGCCAGCCAAATCAGTGTGCACAAGCTCAAGAGCTGCTTTTGCCTTTTCATCAGGCTCTCTGTTTCTGCTCTGAACAAATTTTCCCTGTGTGCAGATTTCACAGTTGAGGGTAGATTTGTCAATCTTACCTGTGATTTTCATTCCCTCTGTCACATTTTCTAACTTTGACACATCCTCAAAATTACAGTGGCCAATAATTTTGTGCCATGTGTGAATATCATAGCACCCATGACATCCATCATCATTTTCATCACTTACAGTGTTAAGATAGTAAAGTCTATCGTACTCTCGATGTCAAAAGTGGTACCATTCTTGTGGATGAGCTTGTTACACCCCTGTCGAAAGTTGACTGAAGCTCCGTTGGCTGTCGCTGCTTTAACAGAGAAAATGTCCTGTGGAAACGACGGCACGTACAGCGCCTTCGTCAGCGTTGTTTTCACCCGACGACCCGTGTTGTCTCTCAGGTAAACCTCCGCTGCACCTCTCCTCTCCGCGACACCATTCGTTCTTGTTCCGTCAGCCAGCTCCACAGAATGTTTTTCCGGTTTGAAAGTCTCGTCAAACTCCTTAAACTTCCCGATGTCCGTGACTATATGTGACGTTGCTCCCGTATCAACCATCAGCCCTTTTTGTTTCAGTCCACGAACCTGACAGTCACTTATTCTGAATGCAAATGTGTGGCCTTCAGCATCTGTTGCTTGTTTCACATTGTCTCTTCTTTTTCGTCTGCAATTTGCGTCAGTATGAGTGGAGCTCTTGCAAAAACTACACCACTGTCTCCGTTCTCTGTGCTCTCCAGGAACGGTACATTCCCGGGCCTTGTGCCCTTTCTGGCCACAGTTGAAGCAGGTTATCTCGGTCCCTTTATCTCTTCCTCTTGGCCAGCTAACTTTAATGTTACTTGCCTTCATCACGTTGTCGTCAGTGGAAATGGCGCTAAACTTCTCGGTGCTTTCATAGCTCATCAACTTGGTTTTGAACTTGCCATAAGTTGTCGGCTCGTCACTCTGCGTTATGTGGATGGCAAACTGTCATGATTTAACTGGATTTGAACCCAAATGCAGACAACTACACCAAGCCAGAGAAGGTTTAACAGGTTTATTTACAATGTTCAATTAGTCCAGGTTTCCAATAATAGGGGAAGAGCAAGTCCAGGTTACAGGGAGGGTAACAGATCCAGGTCAGGGCAGGTGTGGTACCGTAATGTCCTAGTGTCCGTGGTGAGTCCAAAAGGGAGGTCCGGTAGTGGAAAGCAAGATGGTGGTGGCAGGAGTGAAGCGGAGGTAGGAGTCAGGTTCCAATAATCTGTGGCACAGGAGAAAAGTAAATAGAACAGGCCAAAAACACAAAGAGCGAAAACAAACAGGTTGAGTCGACAGCGAGACTAACATGGTCGTCTTGACTATGATCTGACGATGAGTGGCAAGTTTGACTGGGTCTTAAAGGCTGAGGTGATTATGGTGAATGAGCTGCAGCTGGAACCCTGACTCCCGCACACCAGACTTCACTCCTGCAATCAAGGACAGACAGAGGGGAGGGGGAGAGCAGAGAGAGAGCTACCTAGCAGCAGTAGGCCTAACAGCAAACGGCTTAAATGATTCGGGCAAACCTTTCAGAATCATTGAAATCAACAGCCCGTCACTTAATGTCTCTTCAGCATTCCTCAGTGCTGTAATTGCCGTCTCAGCACGAATGATATAATCCGTAACACTTTCATCAGCGGCTTTCTGAAGAGAAGTTAGCTCAGTGTAGAGGCTAATCACATGTGGCTTCCCTTTACCTGCATAATGTTCCCTCAATATGTTCAACGCTTTTCTCCCATCATCTGCTGCTTCTCTCATTATCAGGGAAATACTTTTATAATCCAAAACCTGTATCAATTCGGCGTAGGCTTCTTCATTTTTCTCTCCGTCTTCTTCATCTTCATCCACGCTCAATATGGTGGCCTTTAGCCCTAGCAAACGCAAGTGCCCCAAAAACATAGTCTCCCATAACTCGTAGTTTTTTTCATCTCCGTCGAAACATAATCTATTCCATCGGCTTCCATGTTCCCTCCTGGGCCCATAACCTGTTGGTGCTGTCATCTTCAGGACAGGAATACCAGCTTACTTAACGGAGGAATAAACACACATGTTCATCATTGGTGTTTTAACCAGAACGCGGGAATGCCCTTTCTTTTATTTTCGCACATGCGCAGTTGTACATCTCTCATAGGGCATGACTGTACCAGTGTAAGAACACAATTTATAACATATTAGTCTATATGTTAACAAGGATACAAATAAAAAGTTACATGTAAAGATAAATCAGGCCTTAACTCACTTTAAAAAATCCCACTCCTGCAGCTTTGGCGGACAACCATGAATATAGGTGTTAGGATGCTTCTGGAGCACCCTAGAGGCAATGAAATTACGTGGTCCAATGTTCACAGCTGCATTGTCAACTGAGAGACCAATGCAGTTCTCCCAAGGGATGCCATGCTCCTCTATGGTGGAGTTAATTTTGGTGAAGATCTCACTTGCTGTCCCACTTGTTGTGCACATATTTAAAAACTGGTGGACAACTTTGCTGCCCATGAAGACCCGGACAGTAAGGGGGTTCATCTTTTCCACTCCTATAATGTTAGAATCATACAGATGTTCATGTTATTAGATGTTTAAAAATACACAAAGCACATGTTTTGCAGAGGAGAAAAATCTCAAATAGTTTGTGAAATACCAGTGTCATTCGACCCATCCGTAACAAAGGTATACAGGGATTTTTTCATCTCCTTCACAAGCTCCTGTGTGAAATATGATGCGAGTGCTTCATTGGTAATGCAGGATGACTTAGTCCTGGCACACCTGTACTCCTGCGCTGTCTTCGAATCTCCGAAACATTCTTTTAGGAGAGGCCCCAGGTGGTCCGCAAAGGCTAGGGGGACGTTGTGAACTACCAACCCAGCTGTCATTTTGACCTCAGCCCTTCTTGTCTGTAAGAAATTAAAAATGATTAATCCTCCCAAAAGACCATAGTTTATTTAAAATAGATGCCTGCGATAATAGGGCACAGGTAAAAAACACATTCAGCAACTAAGATCTCAAATTAAGAAAACTGGACTGTGTAACACTGAAATACAAACCACAAATTAGTCAAAACTATCAACCATGACTTTACCGTGATCAACTAGAACACAAAACTCTTGACTGAACCTTGACAGAATCATTACACATATCATACCTTAAACCTCTTGTGCAGACATACCCCCAACAGATGGAACGGCCATTGCATATTGGGATATTGTGGCTGTGGACAGGAGAGCTCGTTGCTTATCTTGGTGGCCTTTGCTTTTTATATGGCGCACTACATCTGTCACACCCTGGTGGCAACATGAGTTTTCAATACGGCAGACTGCACACCAGTAGTGCGTGTTGAGGCTCCCTCTGGTAATAAATGGCCATGAAGAGGTCCACTCATTTTTGAAAATGGATCTATATGTTGCTGCTCCAGCCAGAGCACGACTCTTCTGGCCCTGCTGTTGGATTGGGGGGGACTCTTCTGTCTGTCCCTCTGTGTCTACTTCCATCTGCCCTTTTGGTTGTTCTATTTGTCCTGTCTGTTGCTCCTCTGCATGTGCGTCAATCTGTTCTGTCTGTTGCTCCTCTGCTTGTTTGTCAGTCTGTCCTGTCTCCTGCTCTCTCTGTCCTTTGTGTTGCTCCTCTGTCTGTTGTCCTGCCGTTTCTATCAATCGTTCTGGCTGTTCTGTCAGTGTGTTTGTCTGTCTTTTCTCACTTGGCTGGTTCTTTAAATAAAATAAAAGATGTTGCTTTTGTCCTGGCAAAGGTCTCTTACAGGACATCTTTGAAACCTTAAACAATTCAAATGGTCATGTTGGTTTAATAACTCTACTCTCAGTTACAAAAACATACTACTTATATTGCACACATTTCCTGTATTTATGTTAAATTCTTTGGAATACATCTTACCTTTTCGAAATCAGCTGAGTTTACATTCACCACACTAAATCATGTTCACACGCACAAACAAATAATTTCTTTCAAGATTTAAAGTTTAAGAGAGTGAGTACTAAATTGGACGACATTTCATTGTTACATACCTAGTCTCAGCTCAGCTTCTTATCAGACTTCTTGAGGTAGTGACCGTTTCTTCTGTTGTCTTTCGCGGCAATGGTATCTCTTCTTCTGTCGCTAACTTCGGGGTGCAGCGCATATGGTTCAGTGGCGCTCATCAGTGCCATCTACCATCAGGGAGTTTGAAAAAAGGAAGGAACGCGTCTCGGACAATTTTTTTTGCGTGAGAAATTGGATGTGTGGCGTGAGTGCGTGTGAAAACAGGCAAAAACGTGTGTCACACGGCGAAAGCGTGAGAGTTGGCAGCTCTGCATATTAACTCCCGAGTGGCACAGTGGTCTAAGGCACTGCATCGCAGTGCTATCTGTCGTAGCCGGCCGCGACCGGGAGACCCATGGGGCGGTGCACAATTGGCCCAGCGTCGTCCATGTAGAGGAGGGAATGGCCGGAAGGAATGTAGCTCAGTTGGTAGAGCATGGCGTTTGCAACGCCAGGGTTGTGGGTTCGTTTCCCACGGGGGTACAGTATGAAAAAATTAATAAAATAATGCATGCACTCACTAACTGTAAGTCGCTCTGGATAAGAGCATCTGCTAAATGACTAAAATGTAAAACATTATATCCTTCATGTCAAAAACATGGGTAGTGTTCAAAAAGATAAGTATTCATGGTTCCTTCTATTAAGGCAAGTCGTCCCGTTCCTGAGGCAGCAAAGCATCCCCAAACCATCACACCACCACCACCATGCTTGACCTTTGGTATGATGTTCTTACTGTGGAATGCAGTGTTTAGTTTTCGCCAGGCATAATGGGACCCATCTCGTCCAAAAAGTTGACTCAAGTTTGCCAAAAAGCACCTGGATGATCATCAAGACTCCTGGATGAACGTTCTATGGACAGATGATTCAAAAGTATAACTTTTTGGACGACATGGTTCCAGTAATGCCTGGCGAAAACCAAACACTGCATTCCACAGTAAGAACATCAAACCAAAGGTCAAGCATGGTAATAATAATAATAATAATAATATGCCATTTAGCAGACGCTTTTATCCAAAGCGACTTACAGTCATGCGTGCATACATTTTTGTGTATGGGTGGTCCCGGGGATCGAACCCACTACCTTGGCGTTACAAGCGCCGTGCTCTACCAGCTGAGCTACAGAGGACCACGTGGTGGTGTGATGGTTTGGGGATGCTTTGCTGCCTCAGGACCTGGACGACTTGCCTTAATAGAAGGAACCATGAATTCTGCTCTGTATCAGAGAATTCTACAGGAGAATGTCAGACCATCCATCTGTGAGGTGAAGCTGAAGCGCAGCTGGGTCATGCAGCAAGACAATGATCCAAAACACACAATCAAGTCTACATGAAAATTGCTAAAAAGCAACAAATTGGAAGTTTTGGAATGGCCTAGTCAAAGTCCAGACCTAATCCCAATTGAGATGTTGTGGCAGGACTTGAAACGAGCAGTTCATGCTTGAAAACCCACACGTCACTGAGTTAAAGCAGTTCTGCATGGAAGAGTGGGCCAAAATTCCTCCACAGCGACATGAGAGACTACAGGAAGCATTTGGTTGGAGTCATTGCAGCTAAAGGTGGCACAACCAGTTATTGAGTGTAAGGGGGCAATTACTTTTTCACACAGGGGAATTGGGTGTTGCATAACTTTGTTTATGAAATAAATATGTAATTGTTGTGTTATTTGTTCACTTATGTTCCCTTTATCTAATATTAGATTTTGGTTGAAGATCTGATAACATTCAGTATCACAAATATGCAAAAGTAGAGAAAATTAGAAAGGGGGCAAATACTTTTTCATAGCACTGTATGTAGAATCTTAAAGTGCACTTCCTTAAATTTGTTTGGTATACAATATTTGTAAGGCATCAACCAAGCTTTTTTCCAGACAATGTCAGGAATAAGCATGTTCCAGAAATGTTTTCCTCTAGGTGTACAGTGAGGGAAAAAAGTATTTGATCCCCTGCTGATTTTGTACGTTTGCCCACTGACAAAGAAATGATCAGTCTATAATTTTAATGGTAGGTTTGTTTGAACAGTGAGAGACAGAATAACAACAACAAAAAAATCCAGAAAAAAGCATGTCAAAAATGTTATAAATTGATATGCATTTTAATTAGGGAAATAAGTATATGACCCCCTCTCAATCAGAAAGATTTCTGGCTCCCAGGTGTCTTTTATACAGGTAATGAGCTAATTAGGAGCACACTCTTAAAGGGAGTGCTCCTTATCTCAGCTTGTTACCTGTATAAAAGACACCTGTCCACAGAAGCAATCAATCAATCAGATTCCAAACTCTCCACCATGGCCAAGACCAAAGAGCTCTCCAAGGATGTCAGGGACAAGATTGTAGACCTACACAAGGCTGGAATAGGCTACAAGACCATCGCCAAGCAGCTTGGTGAGAAGGTGACAACAGTTAGTGCGATTATTGGCAAATGGAAGAAACACAAAATAACTGTCAATCTCCCTCGGCCTGGGGCTCCATGCAAGATCTCACCTCGTGGAGTTGCAATGATCATGAGAACGGTGAGGAATCAGCCCAGAACTACACGGGACGATCTTGTCAATGATCTCAAGGCAGCTGGGACCATAGTCACCAAGAAAACAATTGGTAACACACTACGCCGTGAAGGACTGAAATCCTGCAGCGCCCCCAAGGTCCCCCTGCTCAAGAAAGCACATATACAGGCCTGTCTGAAGTTTGCCAATGAACATCTGAATGATTCAGAGGAGAACTGGGTGAAAGTGTTGTGGTCAGATGAGACCAAAATGGAGCTCTTTGGCATCAACTCAACTCGCCGTGTTTGGAGGAGGAGGAATGCTGCTTATGAACCCAAGAACACCATCCCCACCGTCAAACATGGAGGTGGAAACATTATGCTTTGGGGGTGTTTTTCTACTAAGGGGACAGGACAACTTCACCGCATCAAAGGGACGATGGATGGGGCCATGTACCGTCAAATCTTGGGTGAGAACCTCCTTCCCTCAGCCAGGGCATTGAAAATGGGTCGTGGATGGGTATTACTTGCATTGAGTGGTAAAACAACACTCAATGCAAGTAAAACCTTCTTCTAAATAACGAACGAAAATTATATCTGGATATCAGTATTTTCTTAAAGGATTTTCTTAGAAATTTTACCAGTATCTCTGAGTATAAATAGTTTTTGCAGCATAAATTGTTTCAGATATTATGCAGGCAGGAGAATCAGGGGGATACCCTCTTGCGCAACACCACTGGTCAGGACTATGGAGAGTTGGTACCAAAGATGGTGGATAAATGAAGATGTCCCACTCAGGCCATTTACCAATGGAAAAAATGGTCACAGTTCTGGTCTGCTTAAGGGGTGGCTCTTCCATAGGCACCAATACATTAGCACAGCGGTTTCCAAACGTTTTGGGACCAGAGACCCCTTTTGTGACAGCAAATTCATCAGGGGCCCCCTCAAAAACAGAACACAACTCTGACTTTAGAGTGCGATAAAAAAAGCTTTTTTACTATGACTGCTGCAGTGCATGGCCGGCAGGGGTCCCTACACGAGATTTAGTGCAATTCTACAAATTTTACCATGACCTACAGTATGCCATATTAATGATATCTGAGTGAGATTGACTAACAAAATCAAATGGGGGGCCCCCTGGAGGTCAGGGCCCCTGGGCGCGTGCCCTGCGTGACTGGTCGGTATTCGGCTGTGATTACTGCAAGTTTGGGTAACTGGCTAGACTAATTTACCAATAAAAAAAATGGTTAGCTGACATGGCTAATTGAGTGACTGTCAGTAATCACGTTTCCATCCACAGTTTTTATGCGTGTACATTTATACCGTATTTAAAAAAAATCATGACAGCTTTCGGTACAGTTGTATAAATGTAGATAGATAATATGTTTGTTCGACATGGGGGGGATCTTTTTGTGTCTGTAAAATTAATGGCGGTGGAAACACTTTATGCGCAAATATTGATATAAAAACCATGATATCGAAGTAAACTTGGAGTCACGCTATGATATGGTGTGTGGTCCTCCCACTACGACTCGGGAAACCATGCAATTTATTAGGCTACAGATAAAATAACTTATGAACTTCACAGGATGGTGAAAGTGCACGGTGATGAGCTTGATACTACTTTCTGATAAATATTGAGGGTCTTATTCTGGTGACATGATGATCGATGCTTGACTGCTGTTTGACAAATAAATGTTTTATCTCTCCTATCCATAAAAATCTCATCATGTAGACCCGCACAGCCTACCCGCACTGTATCTGCTGTGTTAGATCGCACGTGCCAAGACCAGACACATTTGCTATTTAAAGCAACAGTTTTTGTGACAAAACTATCGGTAGAGTGGAATACGAGGGAAACACATTGAACTTTAGATTTGTATTTGGTACATGAAAACGTAAGCAACATTTCTATTTTTGTGTGCACTACATCATCACGCACTGATTTTTACCCGCACCAAGTCCATTTGGTGGAAAAAATTTGCATATTTTATTTTGCGGATTTTAGAATATTCGCATGAAAATCTGTAAGATGGAAACCTAGCTAGTGACTGAAATAACAAGAGAAAAATTGCTGATGCACAATCCCATTTCGAACTTGCACCTTATGTATTCTACTATCCTAACTCTCAACAGTAAGCTGAGACCCCGACTGAGTTCCTAAAAAAATCTATATTCACTGTATGCACAAAAGTATGTGGACACCCTTTAGTGGATTCTGCTATTTCAGCCACACCTGTTGCTGACAGGTGTATAAAATTGAGCACACAGCAATGCAATCTCCATAAACAAACATTGGCAGTAGAATGGCCTTACTGAAGAGCTCAGAGACTTTCAATGTGGCACCATCACAGGATGCCACCTTTCCAACAAGTCAGTTCATCAAATTTCAGCCCTGCTAGAGCTGCCCCAGTCAACTGTACGTGCTGTTATTGTGAAGTGGAAACGTCTAGGAGCAACAACAGCTCAGCTGAGAAGTGGTAGGCCACACAAGCTCACAGAACGGGACCACCGAGTGCTGAAGTGCGTAGCGCGTAAAAATCGTCTGTCCTCGGTTGCAACACTCACTACTAAGTTCTAAAATGCCTCTGGAAGAAACATCAGCACAATAACTGTTCGTCAGAAGCTTCATGAAATGGGTTTCCATGGCCAAGCAGCCACACACCAGCCTAATATCACCATGCGCAATGCCAAGCGTTGGCTGGAGTGGTGTAAAGCTCGCCGCCATTGGACTGGAGCAGTGGAAACGCGTTCTCTGGAGTGATGAATCACGCTTCACCATCTGGCAGTTGAATCTGGGTTTGGCGGATGAATCTGGGTTTGGCGGATGCCAGGAGAACGCTACCAGCCCAAATGCATAGTGCCAACTGTAAAGTTTGGTGGAGGAATAATGGTCTGGGGCTGTTTTTCATGGTTTGGGCTAGGCCCCTTAGTTCCAGTGAAGGGAAATCTTAATGCTACAGCATACAATGACATTCTAGGCGATTCTGTACTCCCAACTTTGTGGTAACAATGCCCCCGTGCACAAAGCGAGGTCCATACAGAAATGGTTTGTCGAGATTGGTGTGGAAGAACCTGACTGGCCTGCACAGAGCCCTGCCCTCAACCCCATCGAACACCTTTGGGATGAATTGGAACGCCGACTGCGAGCCAGGCCTAATCGCCCAACATCAGTGCCCGACCTCACTAATGCTCTTGTGGCTGAATGAAAGCAAGTACCTGCAGCAATGTTCCAACATCTAGTGTAAAGACTTCCCAGAAGAGTGGAGGCTTTTATAGCAGCAAAGGCAAGACCAACTCCATATTAATGCCCATGATTTTGAAACTAGATGTTCGACAAGCAGGTGTCCACATACTTTTGGTCATGTAGTGTATATTATCATTTTGGGTTTGGGGCCGCTTATGTCGCTTAAGCCTGGAACCAGCCCTGATGGCTGGACTAATAAAGTCTTGGGCCCTGGGAAATAACATTTTAAAGGCCCCCCTCTTGGCATCGGAGAGAAAATGTTGCAGTTTTAAGCTAATTTCCTGCAACTCTACACATTTTCCCATGGGGCAGAGAGACAATTAAAATTACAGTGCATTTATGTTCAAAACAAACGTTTTAGGGAACACAACTGAGTTGCAAACTGGATCATTGATGGAGTACTGTTGATCTCTGTGAGCCTCCCAGGCCCTGTTGTGCATCTAAGGGTATATAAATCAGGGCTCTCCAACCCTGTTCCCAGAGAGCTACCCTCCTGTAGGTTTTCGCTCCAACCCCAATTGTAACTAACCTGATTCAGCTTATCAACCAGCTAATAATTAAAATCAGGTGTGCTATATTTGGTTTTGAATGAACAGGACGGTAGCTCTCCAGGAACAGGGTCAGAGACCCCTGTTGTAAATTAATAATATTACATTTTATTGTATTGTACCCTCTAAACATCTTCCACAGACCCCTTGGCCAAATGACCGACCGGGCACACAGGGCACGTGCCTTGGGCCCCTGACCTCCAGGGGCCCCCCACTGATTTTGTTAGTCACTCTCACTCAGATATTATATTAACATGGCATAAGTCATGGCAAAATGTGTAGAATTGCAGGACATTTGCTGTAAAACCACAACAACAAAAAAAGGTCTGTAAAGCAAACGTATTTGTTTAGCCTTTGTTATTAAAACACTTTCCCGGTGCAGGATTGTGTCAAGGCACAGATCTGGGGAAGGGTACCAATAGTTTTCTGCAGCATTGAACACAGTGGCCTCCATCGTTCTTAAATGGAAGAAGTTTGGAACTACCAAGACTCTTCCTAGAGCTGGCCACCCGGCCAAACAGCAATCGGGGGAGAAGGGCCTTGGTCAGGGAGGTGACCAAAAACCAATGGTCACTCTGACAGAGGGACAACCATCTCTGCAGCACTCCACCAATCAGGCCTTTATGGTAGAGTGGCCACTTGGAGTTTACCAAAAGGCACCTAAAGGACTATCAGACCATGAGAAACAAGATTCTCTGGTCTCATGAAACCAAGATTGAACTCTTTGGCCTGAATGCAAAGCGTCATGTCTGGAGGAAACCTGGCACCATCCTTACGGTGAAGCATGGTGGTGGCAGCATCATGCTGTGGGGATGTTTTTCAGCGGCAGGGACTGACTTGTCAGGATAGAGGCAAAGATGAACGGAGCAAGATACAGAGAGCTCTTTAATGAAAACTTGCTCCAGAGTGCTCAGGACCTCCGACTGGGGTGAAGGTTCACCTTCCAACAGGACAACGACCCTAAGCACACAGCCAAGACAACGCAGGAGTGGCTTCGGGATAACTCTCTGAATGTCCTTGAGTGGCCCAGCCAGAGCCTGGACTTGAACCCGATCGAACATCTCTGGAGAGACCTGAAAATTGCTATGCAGCGACACTCCCCATCCAACCTGACCGCGCTTGAGAGGATCTGCAGAGAAGAATGGGAGAAACTCCTCAAATACAGGTGTGCCAAGCTTGTAGCGTCATACCCAAAAAGACTTGAGGCTAAAATCGCTGCCAAAGGTGCTTCAACAAAGTACTGAGGAAAGGGTCTGAATACTTATGTAAATGTGATATTTCAGTTTATTTTTTATTCATTTGCAGAAATTCCTAAAAACATGTTTTTGGTGTGTCATTATGGGATATTACGTGTAGATTGAGAGGGGGAAAAACAATTTAATCAATTTTAAAATAAGGCTGTAACGTAACAACATGTGGAAAAAGTGATGTGGTCTGAATACTTTCCGAATGCACTGTATATAAAGCATTTACACAGGCAGCCCAATTCAGATATTTTGCCCAATATTTGGCAGAAGATCTGATCTGCCTGTGTAAACCAGACATAAAGTAGTTGGCTCGAGTTTTAGAGTACCTTTGAAAAAACTGAAGTGTGCATGAGTCCTCCAGATACTGCAGATTGAAGTTGTAGTTGCTTGCAAAGAGTGCAGCCATCCTATACACAAAGTTGGTATGTGGCCCCATCACCACCTGTTCTTCAATAGACAAAATCCAGGCTGTGGGTTTCCTTAAATAGATCAACACAATGATAAGGGATCATCTTTTCAATATACAGTGAGGGGAAAAAGTATTTGATCCCCTGCTGATTTTGTAAGTTTGCCCACTGACAAAGAAATGTTCAGTCTATAATTTTAATGGTAGGTTTATTTGAACAGTGAGAGACAGAATAGGGGGTCAAATACTTATTTCCCTCATTAAAATGCATAACAATTTATAACATTTTTGACATGCGTTTTTCTGGATTTTTTTGTTGTTATTCTGTCTCTCACTGTTCAAATAAACCTACCATTAAAATTAAAGACTGATCATTTCTTTGTCAGTGGGCAAACGTACAAAATCAGCAGGGGATCATATACTTTTTTCCCTCACTGTATACATTTTTCCAGCAAATGTGGAAGTAGGTTAGCTGATAGAACACACGACTGAACTAGACATCGAGAAAGTCTGACTATTCTACATCTGTGGTGAGCGGTATGTGTGTGTGTCTCTCTCTCTCTCCATCTGTCTGTCTGTCTCTATTACGGTCTGTCTATGTGTTGGAGATATCTCTAGGACAGACACACTACTGACAACCAGCAGTCTGTACTATAGTCCCCTCCCTTGGCTCAGTCCCATCCCTCCCTCTGATTCTATCTTCCCATCAGATGCCAAAGAGGGGAAGAAAAACGTCACAGGAGGGAAACAGGAAACTGTGAATGGCGACACCCCATGGAAAATAACTATAGGGAAGAGACAGAACTTTGGTAACATCGCTAATAGACCAGACACTGACTAGAGGCAAGAGACAGAACTAGTCTGTTTAGTAACATCGCTAATAGACCAGACACTAACTAGAGGCAAGAGACAGAACTAGTCTGTTTGGTAACATCGCTAATAGACCAGACACTAACTAGAGGTAAGAGACAGAACTAGTCTGTTTGGTAACATCGCTAATAGACCAAACACTAACTAGAGGTAAGAGACAGAACTAGTCTGTTTGGTAACATCGCTAACAGACCAGACACTAACTAAAGTCTATTAATCTAAAGTGGAAGTTGGGAGAGTTATATTTGAGTGTTTCAGTGAAACGTGAGGGAGGCCCCGCTCTCTCGCTTTCCCAGATGCTTAGTTAATTTCATTCCGATCTCCTTTGCATTATTGTAGCCTTTTCTGTAGCCTGTCAACTATGTGTCTGTCTATCCCTGTTCTCTCCTCTCCGCACAGGCCATACAAACGCTTCACACGGCGTGGCTGCTGCCACTCTAATCTGGTGGTCCCTGCGCGCACGACCCACGTGGAGTTCCAGGTCTCCGGTAGCCTCTGGAACTGCCGTTCTGCGGCCAACAAGGCATAGTTCATCTCAGCCTATGCCACCCTCCAGTCCCTCGACTTCTTGGCGCTGACGGAAACATGGATTACCACAGAAAACACTGCTACTCCTACTGCTCTTTCCTCATCTGATCATGTGTTCACGCATACCCGAGAGCATCTGGTTAGCGCGGCGGTGGCACAGGAATCCTCCCCCTGACCCATCTGTCTTTCCTCATTTGAATTCCATGCTGTCACAGTCACTAGCCCATTCAAGCTTAACATCCTTGTCATTTATCGCCCTCCAGGTTACCTTGGAGAGTTCATCAATGAGCTTGACGCCTTGATAAGTTCCTTTCCTGAGGATGGCTCACCCCTCACAGTTATGGGTGACTTTAACCTCCCTACATCTGCCTTTGACTCATTTCTCCCTGCCTCCTTCTTTCCACTCCTTTCCTCTTTTGACCTCACCCTCACACCGTCCCCCCCTACTCACAAGGCAGGCAATATGCTTGACCTCATCTTTACTAGATGCTGTTCTTCTACTAATCTCACTGCAACTCCCCTCCAAGTCTCCAACCACTACTTCGTATCCTTTTCTCTCTCGCTCTCCTCCAACACTACTCACTCTGCCCCTACTCAGATGGTAATGTGCCGTCGCAACCTTCACTCTCTCTCTCCCGCTACTCTCTCCTCTTCCATCCTATCATCTCTTCCCTCTGCTAAATCCTTCTCCCTCCAATCTCCTGATTCTGCCTCCTTAACCCTCCTCTCCTCCCTCTTTGAATATTTTGACTCTCTATGTCCCCTATCCTCCCGGCCGGCTCAGTCCTCCCCTCCTGCTCCGTGGCTTGACGATTCATTGCGAGCTCACAGAACAGGGCTCCGGGCAGCTGAGCGGAAATGGAAGAAAACTAGACTCCCTGCGTCCTGTCATCTTTCCACTCCCTCCTCTCTACATTCTCTTCCTCCGTTTCTGCTGCTAAAGCCACTTTCTACCACTCTAAATTTCAAGCCTCTGCCTCTAACCCTAGGAAGCTCTTTGCCACCTTCTCCTCCCTGCTGAATCCTCCTCCTCCCCCTCCCTCCTCCCTCTCTGTGGATGACATCCGATCCTCATTTATTAAGTCAAATGACACTGCTGGTCCTGCTCACACTGCCCTGCCCTATGCTTTGACTTCTTTCTTCCCTCTCTCTCCAGATGAAATCTTGGGACTTGTGACGGCCGGCCGCCCAACAACCTGCCCGCTTGACCCTATCCTCTCCTCTCTTCTCCAGACCATTTCCAGAGACCTTCTCCCTTACCTCACCTCGCTCATCAACTCATCCTTGTCCGCTGGCTATGTCCCTTCCATCTTCAAGAAAACGAGAGTTGCACCCCTCCTCAAAAAACCTACAATCGATCCCTCCGATGTCAACAACTACAGACCAGTATCCCTTCTTTCTTTTCTCTCCAAAACTCTTGAGCGTGCCGTCTATAGCCAACTCTCCTGCTATCTCTCACAAAATGACCTTCTTGATCCAAACCAGTCAGGTTTCAAGACTGGTCATTCAACTGAGACTGCTCTTCTCTGTGTCACGGAGGCTCTCCGCACTGCTAAAGCCAACTCTCTCTCCTCTGCTCTCATCCTTCTACACCTATCTGCTGCCTTTGATACTGTGAACCATCAGATCCTCCTCTCCACCCTCTCAGAGTTGGGCATCTCCAGCGCGGCTCACTCTTGGATTGCGTCCTACCTGACAGGTTGCTCCTACCAGGTGGCGTGGCGAGAATCTGTCGCCGCACCACGTTCTCTCACCACTGGTGTCCCCCAGGGCTCAGTTCTAGGCCCTCTCCTATTCTCTCTATACACCAAGTCACTTGGCTCTGTCATATCCTCACATGGTCTCTCCTATCATTGCTACACAGACGACACACAATTAATCTTCTCCTTTACCCCTTCCGATAACCAGGTGGCGAATCGCATCTCTGCATGTCTAGCAGACATATCAGTGTGGATGTCGGATCACCACCTCAAGCTGAACCTCTGCAAGACGGAGCTGCTCTTCCTCCCAGGGAAGAACTGCCCGCTCCATGATCTTGCCATCACGGTTGACAACTCCATTGTGTCCTCCTCCCAGAGTGCAAAGAACCTTGGCGTGACCCTGGACAAACCCTGTCATTCTCTGCTAACATCAAAGCGGTGACCCGATCCTGTAGGTTCATGCTCTACAACATTCACAGAGTACGACCCTACCTTACACAGAAAGCGGCACAGGTCCTAATCCAGGCACTTGTCATCTCCCGTCTGGATTACTGCAACTCGCTGTTGGCTGGGCTCCCTGCCTGTGCCATTAAACCCCTACAACTCATCCAGAACGCTGCAGCCCGTCTGGTGTTCAACCTTCCCAAGTTATCTCACGTCACCCCGCTCCTCCACACACTCCACTGGCTTCCAGTTGAAGCTCGCATCTGCTACAAGACCATGGTGCTTGCCTATGGAGCTGTGAAGGGAACGTCACCTCCGTACCTTCAGGCTCTGATCAGTCCCTACACCCAAACGAGGACATTGCGTTCTTCCACCTCTGGCCTGCTGGTCCCCCTACCTCTGCGGAAGCACAGTTCCCGCTCAGCCCAGTCAAAACTGTTCGCTGCTCTGGCACCCCAATGGTGGAACAAGCTCCCTCACGACGCCAGGACAGCGGAGACACTGACCACCTTCCGGAGACATACCTCTTTAAGGAATACCTGGGATAGTATAAATGTAATCCTTCTACCCCCCCCACCCCACCCCACCCCCACAAAATATATAAAATAATATTAATAATAATAATAATAATAATAAATGGTAAAGTGGTTGTCCCACTGGCTATCATAAGGTGAATGCACCAATTTGTAAGTCGCTCTGGATAAGAGCGTCTGCTAAATGACATAAATGTAAATGTAAAGTGTTGGTCCCACGTTTCATGAGCTGAAATAAAAGATTCCAGAATTTTTCCATATGCACAAAAAGCTTATTTCTCTACATTTTGTGCACAGATTTGTTTACATCCCTGTTAGTGAACATTTATCATTTGCCAAGATAATCCATCCACCTGACAGGTGTGGTATATCAAGAAGCTGATTAAACAGCATGATCATTACACAGGTGCACCTTGTGCTGGGGACAAAAATCCACTCTAAAATGTGTTGTTTTGTCATATGACACAATGCCACAGATGTCTCAAGTTTTGAGGGAGCGTGCAATTGGCATGTTGACTGCAGCAATGTCCACCAGAGCTGTTGCCAGAGAATTCAATGTTCATATCTCTACCATAAGCCACCTCCAATGTCGTTTTAGAGAATTTGGCAGTACGTCAGCTGGCCTCACAACCGCAGACCACGTGTAACCACTCCAGCCCAGGACCTCCACATCCGGCTTCACCTGCGGAATCTTCTGAGACAAGCCACCCGGACAGCTGATGAAACTGAGGAGTATTTCTGTCTGTAATAAAGCCCTTTGGAGGGGAAAAACTTGTTCTGATTAGCTGTGCTTGGCTCCCAAGTGGGTGGACCTATGCCCTCCCAGGCCCACCCATGACTGCGCTCCTTCCCGGTCATGTGAAATCCATAGAATAGGGCCTCATTTATTTATTTAAAGTGACTGATTTCCTTATATGAACTGTAACTCAGAAAAATCTTTAAAATTGTTGCATGTTGCATTTATATTTTTGTTCAGTATAGTTTTAACCATGTTTTGAGGCTATACAGTGTTTGTTTCATTTACATTGCGTACAAACAATGGAGTAAAACAAACCTATATCTTGGGCTCTGATGGGGTACGACAGTTGAACTAAGCTCATGAGGTATTTATAAATTATATTATTTAAGAATCAATGGGTATACTGTATATCATTAATTTATAAATCCAAAAATGTATGTAGCAAATAAGGAATTTAGCTTTAAAGTGTATGGCAATCCCACGTCTTCCACCCTGTCTCGCAGGCAGCAGGAGACTGCTGCCGCCACTAGGAGACAGAGGAGCACCAGCATGAAAATAGACAGACGAAGGAAAACTGAACAGGTGCTTGGGGGACCTTGTAGTAGGTTCAGATGGACTGTATTTAGCATAATATCCGATATTATTCTCTGCCATTGGGAAATTTGAGGAGAGGAGAGGAGAGATGGAAACTGGATGTATAACTTGGGCCGATAATATCTGTATATTCTAAATTATTTTACTTTGTTAGGCATTATTATTTTGTCCCTTTGGTGAAATTAGTCATGGCCATTGTCTTCGTGCTTAATGATTAAGACGTTTCTCTGCACTACACTGTATTATTGCTCTTTGAATATAAACCATCCTTACCTGAAACCTTGTGTGTGAGTTTTCTGTCAGTTGATCATTTCCTGGTCCAGTAAAGACGCTAGGTGATTTTGGGTGTTTGCTGAGTTTGACGAATGGTTCTGTCTGCCCTCTACTCTCTGCACACACACGCACACACACACACGCACACTTCTCTGTCTCAGAGACGAATGAGGAAGACAGGAGAGGTGAGGGGATGTGAGGAGAAGTGATGTTTTTTCTCATGCCCTCTGCCATCCAGTGGAGGCTGCTGAGGGGAGGATGGCTTATAATAATAGCCGGAATGGAGTAAATGGAATGGTATCAAACGGTATCGACATGTGTTTGATACCATTCCATTCACTCCATTCCAGCCATTATATTCCATTCCAGCCATTATTTTGGAGCCTTCCTTCCCTCAGCAGCCTCCACTGCTTCCATCCCATCAATACAGCTATCACACCACTACACCTCAACAGGCTGTGTCGCACTGGTTGAATTGGCATCGTAGGCGTGTATGTATAGCGGTGTGTTTGTGTAGAGTGTATGTCTCGGTGACTGTCACAGGGTCCACTGCCTGACGCTGCGTGACGTCACTCCTGTTAGACTGGCGGAGATCGAGGCGCGGTTATTAACCCGGCTCGGGAAGTTAACCGGGCTCAGTCGGACGGAAAGAGAAGCAGGTGCGTCTTGTGAAAGAAAAAGTAACCTATAAGGCCTACTATCCTTACAAATTCGACAAAGGTTTAAACAACAACTGGATGCGCAAGAGATGCCCATTATTCAACCACTATTGAAGAAAAAATGAAGTTGAATAAAAAATAAGTGCGCCTTTATTGTTATCGGTGCGTCATTGATAGAAAGTGGACCTGGTCGAGTTGCGCATAATCAAAGACCGGGAAAAAGATAGAAATAATGGGGATAATTATGATGACATTATCATCATGTAATCAGTGAGGTGTTGTCATCACCCTTTTTAGTCTTTCACAGCGCTCAGAGGAACTATAAAGCATATATCCTATATCAAACAGCCGAAAGACAAAGGAATATGTTTTTTTCTTCCTGCAATTGAACTGATTTGATGTTTGTGGCTGAAGTCTTCTCGGACCCATCCTTTATCTGTTGACGATGACAGCTCAGTGCGGGACTCGTTTCTGCATCTAGTCCTTTTGGACAGATGGAAGCTGAAGAGCGCAGATTGTTGGGCGACTTTTTACATCTTCAAACTGTCTCTAATGCGTGATATGGTTATACTACGAATGTGAATGAATAGCAACTTTTTAAAAGGCATTTCATCCGCTCAAGTATCATTCCATGCGTCTCTGCGCCCTGGTGCCCTTCATTGCGCTGGTGAGATTCGGGGAGTGTTCCGATTTCATGTTAGACTACAATTAAGGACGTTTTACTTCAGTGAATTTCATTTACATAGAACATGGTCTATGGATTGCCTGAAGGATTGTTACTGCTGGAAGGACTACGTTTGGATGACACATTTTTCTAGCATTTGTTCAAGCAATTAATAATTTATTTCCCCCAGAAGAATAACTATCCAAGCATCAGCGGTGTGTGTGTTAGTTAATAGATATTTAGGAATTTAATTGACTGATTGAATGAGATTAATGTAATTATTTATTTTAATATCCAATAAAGATTTCGTGGATCTGTCCACACCTAAATGTTGAAAAGAGACATGAAAAGAGGAAGTGCGTGACTGGAGGAGTAAAATGATATTTTCAACTGGCAAAGTTGCTATTCTCCGTTACGCCTTGGACAAAGCGGCACAAGCTTTTCTTCTCTCTCTCATTTTAATTCAATCGTGCGTAAAGTTCTAAGTGGACGCCTCTTGAGCCCAACAGCCATGTCTCTCTTTTTGCGTCAGAGACCCTCCATTTACTGCACTCTCACTGGACAACAAGTCTTCCTCAAGGGATTAAGCTAGCAGATAACAGAAACCTATCTCTTTTTTCGCCTTCACTCACTCTAAACAGAATTCACGGTCCCTGTGAGTTTTGGATTTTTCTCCAATCTACTTCCGCTGGCATCACCATGGCCATGGCCCCAGATATGACATGCCTGTCAGGGCCAGGGGTGAATGGGGTTACCGACCTGAACATCAGTATCACCTCCGGCCCCACCCCCTGCAACCAGACGGTGCTGCGAAACCTACCCTATTCCCCAGAGGCCACTGCGTTGTTCGCCACCGCGATCACCCTCATGATGATCCTCACCATCGTGGGCAACATCCTGGTCATCATCGCCGTGCTGACCTCGCGCTCGCTCCACGGCCCGCAGAACCTCTTCCTGGTCTCGCTGGCCGCAGCCGACATCCTAGTAGCTACCCTCATCATCCCCTTCTCGCTGGCCAATGAGCTTCAGGGATACTGGGCGTTCCGCTCACTGTGGTGTGAGATCTACCTGGCGTTGGACGTCCTCTTCTGCACGTCCTCCATTGCTCACCTGTGTGCCATCTCATTGGACCGCTACCTGTCCATCTCCCGGCCCGTGTCCTATGGTGCCCAACGGACCCCCGCACGCATCAAGGCGGCCATTGTGGTCGTCTGGCTTCTCTCGGCCGCCATCTCCTTCCCTCCCCTCCTCTCCCTGGATAAGAGCGAGGGAGGGGTGGAGGTGTGTGAGCTGAACAACGAGCGTTGGTATATTCTCTACTCCACCATCGGTTCGTTCTTCGCCCCATGTCTCATCATGATCGGGGTCTACATCAGGATCTACCAGATCGCCAAGCAACACACAAGATGTCCGCCAGGGGAGAAACCCAACCCTAAAAAAACTCCCGGCAACGCGTCTAGCAACACTCCTAGCAACCCCACAGCCCACGCACCTGGACCTGTGATCACCCCCCAACCCAAGCCTCTTAGCCAACCACAGCACAACAGAGGGGAGGGAGGGAAAGCAGACGGACAATCTACGGATGCCATGCCTTCGAAGAGTCTCCCTGTCTCCTCCCCCTCGTCTCCTCCTCCCCAAAGTGAGACCCAGGCCAGGACCCCCACTGACCCACAGAGTCAACCACAACCCCAGACCCAGCCTTCTTTACCAACCCCTGTCCCCACCTCACCCCAGCCTCCCTCACCCACCATAGCTCTCTCCCCCACACTCCCCCTTCCAGACAGCCAACTTGAGGAGACCCACAGACAGGGTGAGAGACAGGAGGAGAGACAGAGAAACACCACCAATGATGACAGCTTCAGCTCTGGGTCCGAGGCAGAGGCAGAGACGAGGGGAAGAGGAAAGGGAGGGAGAGGGGGAGGGAACGGGACAGTTAAGAATAATGGAGAGTCAAAGTCTGGGGGTGCAGGGTTAAAAATTCAACCTCTCTCTTCTCTGACCTCTCACAAGTTCAAAAAGATTGTTGCCACACCCACCAGCACAGCGCTGGCCTCTGATAGGCCAGGGAAGCCCCAGGCCACGCCAATGTCTCGGCGCAAGGCCATGGTGAACCGAGAGAAGCGCTTCACTTTTGTGTTGGCTGTGGTAATCGGGGTGTTTGTCATCTGTTGGTTCCCTTTCTTCTTCTCCTACTCGCTGCAGGCCATCTGTCCTGAGACCTGCTCTCTCCCTGATCCCCTCTTCAAGTTCTTCTTCTGGATTGGCTACTGCAACTCCTGTCTGAACCCTGTCATATACACCATCTTCAACCAGGACTTCAGGAAGGCCTTCAAGAAGATCCTCTGTAGGGACACCAAGGGGACAAATTTCTAGAGTGGATACTGTGTAGGGACACCAAAGAGAATAACTTCTAGAGTGAATAAACTGTAAGGATAGCTTTTAGCTTTCCTGTGTAAGGAACCACATACAAACTGCTGAGTCTGTCCTTTGTTGAACATTCTGTTAGATCAGATAACAAAATGCTAAACTATGGAATTCTGGAATAGATCAAGATGCTCTGATGTTCACATTGGGGGGTAGTGGGAGAAGAGGGAGGGAGGGACGCAATCTACCTGAAAGAAAGAAAACATCATTACAGCTTATTTAGTGATCGGAACAAAACAGGGCCATCAGTCATGAGGACATGTTGCTCAAATGACAGTAGAGCACTGCTCGTGTTGTTCCTCTCTATAAGGAAACCAAGGCTGCTCTCTGATGAATAATTTGGCTGGCTGTAAAACTGGACTCCCACAGCCATTACCTCTAGCCTTGTGACTGGCCACTATGAACTACAAGGACACAGTGTTGGGAGAATGTTCTAAGACTTTCCCAGGTACTGTCCACTGCAAGGACACAGATTGGGCAGGAGAATGTGCGGTAGAATGTGTGCAGTAGAATGTGTTCCTAGAGATCTCTATGTTCTAGAACTTGTAGTGTGTGAAGGCAGTTTGTCCAGCTGTCCAAGGACAGACAGACAAAGAATATTACATCCTTTACACCAGGGTTTCTGAAAATCGGTCATCGGGACCCCAAGGGGTGCATGTTTTGGTTTTTGCCCCAGCACTGCACATCTGATTCAAATAATCAACTAATCATCAAGCTTTGATAATTTGAATCAGCTTTGTAGTATTAGGGCAAAAACCAAAATGTGCACCCCTTGGGGTCCTGAGGACCGAGTTTGGGAAATGCTGTTTTACACCTTGGATGACGACTGGCCTCTGTCATAAACTCATACACTGAAGGGCATGTTTTATAGGGGACTCCCAGCTGTATTTTTGTCTTGTTTTCAGTTTCAGAAATGCACCTTTACGTTTTAATATAAGTATGAAATTAATATAAACACATGAAAAGTGAAACATGGGTTTTTAATATGACCAAGGCCTCCGTAATGTAATGTGTTGGGTTAGAGTAGGTCTGCAGTAGTGGTTATTAAATACAGTGTGTGTGTGTGTGTGTGTGTGTGTGTGTGTGTGTGTGTGTGTGTGTGTGTGTGTGTGTGTGTGTGTGTGTGTGTGTGTGTGTTTATTGTGTGATGGCCTACGGGTTTTACTGGAACAGAGGAAATCACTAATGGTGTTTTATATCTGAGATAAAGATGAGAGCATGAGGAACTCACAAGACCACACACACACACACACACACACACACACACACACACACACACACACACACACACACACACACACACACACACACACACACACACACACACACACACACACACACACACACACACTTTCTCTCTCTTTCTCTCTCCCTCTCCATCTCCCTCTCTGTCTCTTTAGCCTGGGGTGTGTGTTCTGTGTTGTGATGTATGGAGTGTCCTCTCCTCTCTTTATTCCCTGTGGAGTTAACCACCACCCAGAGCAATGAGGAGGAGAGTATCCTCTGCTGTGATTCCAGGAACGTTCTGCCTCCCTCTGGGAACATAATGGTAGCACTGTGCACTCCTCGGGCTACAATGGGAAAACCGTAATGGGAAAATTACAGCAGGAAAAAATGTAAAAGCTATTCTGTGAAATGGATGAAAGATGCAAAACAGACTATTGCCCAGGCACTACCTGGAGACAAGACAATGCTGAGTCCTCTCTCTCTCTCTCTCTCTCTACCTCTCTCTCTCTGTGCGGAAGTGTGTGGTTGCATGTTTTACAGAATGCATGCCTATGAATGCACAATCTTCAATTCTTTGTGAACCGACAAACCCATAATAACATCTTTATTTATCATGTGTTTTTCATACATATCCTTGACTGAACGGGCTGGTGTATTGTACAAAATTCAATAAATAAAACATCTACAGTATATACACTGTATTCGGAAAGTATTCAGACCCCTTAACTTTTTCCACATTTTGTTACGTTACAGCCTTATTCTAAAATTGATTAAATTGTTTTTCCCTCATCAATCTACACACAATACCCCATAATGACAAAGCAAAAAATGGTTTTTAGAAATGTTTGCATATTTATAAAAAAAAAAAAAAAAAAATATGACATTTACAAAAATATTCAGACCCTTTACTCAGTATGTTATTGAAGCACCTTTGGCAGCGATTACAGCCTCAAATCTTCTTGGGTATGACGCTACAAGCTTGGCACACCTGTATTTGGGGAGTTTCTCCCATTGTTCTCTGCAGATCCTCTCAAGCTCTGTCAAGTTGGATGGGGAGCGTCGCCACACAGCTATTTTCAGGTCTCTCCAGAGTTGTTCGATCGGGTTCAAGTCCGGGCTCTGGCTGGGCCACTCAAGGACATTCAGAGACTTGTCCCGAAGCCACTCCTGCGTTGTCTTGGCTGTGTGCTTAGGGTCGTTGTCCTGTTGGAAGGTGAACCTTCGCCCCAGTCTGAGGTCCTGAGTGCTCTGGAGCAGGTTTTCATCAAGGATCTCTCTGTACTTTGCTCCGTTCATCTTTTCCTCGATCCTGACTAGTCCCCCATCCCCTGCCACTGAAAAACATCCCCACAGCATGATGCTGCCACCACCATGCTTCACCTTAGGGATGGTGCCCGGTTTCCTCCAGACATGACGCTTGGCATTCAGGCCAAAGAGTTCAATCTCGGTTTTATCAGACCAGAGAATCTTTAGGTGCCTTTTGGCAAACTTCAAGTGGGCTGTCATGTGCCTTCTACTGATGAGTGGCTTCCGTCTGGCCTCTTTACCATAACGACTTGATTGGTGGAGTGCTGCAGAGATGGTTGGCCTTCTGGAAGGTTCTCCCATCTCCACAGAAGAACTCTGGTGCTCTGTGAGAGTGACTATCGGGTTCTTGGTCACCTCAATGACCAAGGCCCTTCTCCCCCGATTGCTCAGTTTGGCCGGGCGGACAGCTGTAGAAAGAGTCTTGGTAGTTCCAAACTTCTTCCATTTAAGAACGATAAAGGCCACTGTGTTCTCGTGGACCTTCAATGCTGCAGACATTTTTTGGTACACTTCCCCTGATCTGTGCCTCGTCACAATCCTGTCTCGGAGCTCTGCGGACAGTTCCTTCGACCTCATGGCTTGGTTTTTGCTCTGACATGCACTGTTAACTGTGGGACCTTATACAGACTGGTGTGTGCCTTTCCAAATAATGTCCAATCAATTGAATTTACCACAGTTGTAGAAACATCTCAAAGATGATCAATGGAAACAGGATGCACCTGAGCTCAATTTCGAGTCTCATAGCAAAGGGTCTGAATACTTATGTAAATAAGGTATTTCTGTTTTTTATTTTTAATACAAACATTTCTAAAAACCTTTTTTCGCTTTTTCATTATGGGGTATTGTGTTTAGATTAATGAGGAAAATTGTTAATTTTATTTCTCTCTCTCTTTTCTCTCTCCTCTGTCTCTCTCGACCCTCAGACATAGGTCAGGGAGGGTCTTGGGCTGTTCTGTATTTGACGTGTGTGGCCTTTCAGATTCTTGTAGAAATGAATGCTCTGAAGGTGTTTATTTAATGTGTTTCACTAAGTGTGTGTCAAGCAGTACCATGCCTCAGTGCATCTTACAAATCTCTCTGCTTTAGGTTAAGACCTATGGAGTATTTCCTTGAATCCCTTAGTATGGGTACGTTACACTAAGACTGAAATGGTAGGTGAGTGTGTGGGTTACTGCAACCCACTAGGCACACATTGGTTTAATCAATGTTGTTTCCACATCATTTCAATGAAATTACACTGAACCAACGTGGAATAGACTTGAATTGAAATGGTGTGAAATGGTGTGTGTGTGTTTTGGGACAAGGGTATGTGTGTTTATGTTCAGAGACAGGAGTGTGCGTGTGTGTTTTGGGATAGGCATGTGTGTGTGTGTGTGCGCATGTTTTTAGGAACATGGGTGTATGGTCATCTCAGTCTTGGCAGTGCTGTGGAAACATGATGTATATGCTTCATTTGGCTGTAATATTAATAACAGTGCTGATGGGATGAGAACGTGAGGAGCATCACTCTCTCTCTCCCTCCACTGGTTTCTACACAGTACTCACTACTGCATCAATACTTAGTATATTCAATTGTGTGTGTGTGTGTGTGTGGTTAAAAAGGAGGATGGGCCAGCAACCAGAGGGTTGTTCTGCATCAGTGACCTAGATGCTAGGGTAAGAGGACATGCCCAAGATCGCCTCAATGTTATGTGTGTGTGAATGTACCAGATGGCAAAGTGTGTGTGTGTGTGTGTGTGTCTGTGTGGACACTGTCCCTTGATCACCTTGCCAGTTGAAAAGTGTGTATCTCACAGGATGGGTTTTTTATTATTAAACCTGGTTAAATAATGCATACAATCGCCACAATTTGCTGCCTTAAAAAATAAATCTAAAAAGGGTTTTTATTCCTGCCAATCTACACAACCTACTCCACATTTTCAAAGTGAAAGAAGAAATATAGAACACTTTCCAAATAGAAAAGAGAAAGAAAATATAATATGTGTTGATTGCGTATGTATTCACATCCCAGAGTTAACACTTGGTGGAAGCACATTTGGCAGCTATTACAGCTGTGAATAATTTTGAATGATTCTACCAATCTTGCACAACTCTTAGGGCAACATATTAGGTACACCACTCCGTTCAGGAAAATGGATCGCTCCTACAGACAGTGAGTCACGTGGCCGTGACTTGCTATATGAAGCAGGCAGACAGGCATCGAGACATTCAGTTACTGTTTGATTGAACGTTAGAATGGGCTAAACGAGTGACCTACGCGACTTTGAGCGTGGCATGATCGCCGGAACCAGTATCTCAGAAATGGCCGCCCTCCTGGGCTTTTCATGCACGACAGGGTCTAGGTTTTACCGAGAATGGTCCGACTAACATCCAGTCAGAGGCAGTCCTGTGGACGAAAATAGCTCGTTGATGAGAGAGGTCGAAGGAGAATGGCAAGAATCGTGCAAGCTAACAGGCGGGCCACAAAGAAAAATAACGGTGCAGTACAACAGGGGTGTGCAGAACAACATATCAGAACACACAACTCGTTGATCCTTCTCAGGGATAGGCTATTGCACAACACTGGATTCCACTCCTATCATCTAAAAACAAGAAGAAGTGGCTCCAGTGGGCACTCGATCACCAACACTGGACAATTGAGGAGTGGAAATACATTGCCTGGAACATAACAGCGAGTTCAGTTGACTTGAGTGGTCTGCACAGTCCCCAGACCTCAACCCAATAAGGCATCTTTGGGATGAGATGGAACTGGCTGTTCTCAGCATGAATGTGCCACCGTCCAATCTGCAGCAACTCTGTGATGCCAATTTTACTGAGTTACATTTCATTTAAGGAAATCAGTCAATTGAAAAAAAAAAAATTAAGCCCTAATCTATGGATTTCACATGACTGGGAATACAGATATGTATCTGTTGGTCAATGATACCTTTAAAAAAAAGTAGGGGTGTGGATCAGAAAACCAATCAGTATCTGGTGTGACCACCATTTGCCTCATGCACCGCGACACATCTCCTTCGCATAGAGTTGATCAGGCTGTTGATTGTGGCCTGTACAATGTTGTTCCACACCTCTTCAATGGCTGTGCGAAGTTGATGGATATTGGCGGGAACTGGAACACGCTGTCGTACATGTCGATCCAGAGCACCCCAAACATGCTCAATGGGTGACATTTCTGGTGAGTATGTAGTCCATGGAAGAACTGGGACATTTTCAGCTTCCAGGAATTGAGTACAGATCCTTGAGACATGGGGCAGTGCATTATCATGCTGAAACATGAGGTGATGGCGGTGGATGAATGGCACGACAATGGGCCTCAGGAGCTCGTCACGGTATCTCTGTGCATTCAAATTGCCATCGATAAAATGGAATTGTGTTCCTTGTCCGTAGTTTATGCCTGCCCATACTATAACCCCACCGCCACCATGGGGCACTCTGCTCACAATGTTGACGTCAGCAAACCGCTCGCCCACACGACGCCATACATCCTGTCTGCCATCTGCCCGGTACAGTTGAAACCAGGATTCATCCGTGAAGAGCACACTTCTCCAGCGTGCCAGTGGCCATCGGAGGTGAGCATTTGCTCACTGAAGTCAGTTATGACGTCAAACTGCAGTCAGGTCAAGACCCTGGTGAGGACGACGAGCACACAGATGAGCTTCCCTGAGACAGTTTCTGAGAGTTTGTGTAGAAATTCTTCTGTTGAACAAACCCACAGTTTCATCAGCTGTCCGGGTGGCTGATCTCAGACGATCCCGCAGGTTAAGAAGCCGGATGTGGAGGTCCTGGGCTGGCATGGTTACACGTGGTCTGCGGTTGTGAGGCCGGTGGGACGTACTACCAAATTCTCTAAAACGACATTGGAGGCGGCTTATGGTAGAGAAATGAACATTACATTGTCTGATATTAGCTCTGGTGGACATTCCTGCAGTCAGCATGCCAATTGCACGCTCCCTCAAAACTTGAGACATCTGTGACATTGTGTTGTGTGACAAAACTGCACATTTTAGAGTGGCCTTTGTTGTCCCCAGCACAAGGTTCACCTGTGTAATGATCATGCTGTTTAATCAGCTTCTTGATATGCCACACCTGTCAGGTATTGGTATTGGTATTTGTTATTTTATTAGGATCCCCATTAGCTGTTTCAAAAGCAGCAGCTACTCTTCCTGGGGTCCACACAAAACATGAAACATGACATAATACAGAACGTTAATAGACAAGAACAGCTCAAGGACAGACCTACATACACGTAGCCTACATGTCAATACATACACACAAACTATGTAGGTCAAATAGGGGAGAGGCGTTGTGCCGTGAGGTGTTGCTTTATCTGTTTTTTGAAACCAGGTTTGTTGTTTCTTTGAGCAATATAAGATGGAACGGAGTTCCATGCAATAATGGCTCTATATAATACTCTTTCTTGAATTTGTTCTGGATTTGGGGAATGTGAAAAGACCCCTGATGGCATGTCTGGTGGGGTAAGTGTGTGTGTCAGAGCGGTGTGTAAGTTGACTATGCAAACAATTTGGGATTTTCAACATATGAATGTTTCTTATAAAAAGAAGAAGTGATGCAGTCAGTCTCTCCTCAACTCTTAGCCAAGAGAGACTGGCATGCATAGTATTTATATCAGCCCTCTGATTACAATGAAGAGCAAAACGTGCCGCTCTGTTTTGGGCCAGCTGCAGCTTAACTAGGTCTTTCCTTGCAGCACTGGTCCACTTGACTGGACAATAATCAAGATGAGACAAAACTAGAGCCTGCAGAACCTAGTTAAGCTGAAGCTGGCCCAAAGCAGAGAATCTCTTTATTACGAACAGACCTCTTCCCATCTTTACAACCACTGAATCTATATGTTTTGACCATGATAGTTTACAATCTAAGGTAAAGCCAAGTAATTTAGTCTCCTCAAATTGTTCAACAGCCACACCATTCATTACCAGATTCAGCTGAGGTCTAGAACTTAGGGAATGATTTGTACCAAATACAATGCTCTTAGTTTTAGAGATGTTCAGGACCAGTTTTTTAGTGGCCACCCATTCCAAAATAGACTGCAACTCTTTGTTAAGGGTTTCAGTGACTTCAATAGCTGTGGTTGCTGATGCGTATATGGTTGAATCATCAGCATACATGGACACACATGCTTTGTTTAATGCAATTGGCAGGTCATTGGTGAAAATAGAAATGAGTAGAGGGCCTAGAGAGCTGCCCAGTGGTACACTACACTTTACACGCTTGACATTAGAGAAGCTTCCATTAAAGAAAACCCTTTGAGTTCTATTAGATATATAGCTCTGAATCCACGATATGGCAGAGGTTGAAAAGCCATAACACATACGTTTTTTCAACAACAGGTTATGGTCAATAATATCAAAGGCTGTACTGAAATCTAACAGTACAGCTCCCACAATCTTCTTATTATCAATTTATTTCAACCAATCATCAGTCATTTGTGTCAGTGCATTACATGTTGAGTGCCCTTCCCTATAAGCATACTGAAAGTCTGTTGTTCATTTGTTTACACATAAATGGCATTGTATTTGGTCAAACACCATTTTTTCCAACAGTTTGCTAAGAGCTGGCAGCAAGCTTATAGGTCTGCTGTTAGAACCAGTAAAGGCCGCTTTACCATTCTTGGGTAGCGGAATTACTTTTGACAAAGACTTTCCTCTAGGCTCAGATTAAATATATGACAGATAGGAGTGGCTATAGAGTCAGCTACCATCCTCAATAGCCAGGAGGTTTGTCATTAACGATCAATAACAGTAATTTTTCCACCTCTCCCACACTAACTTTACAAAATTCAAACTTGCAATGCTTTTGTTTCATTATTTGTTTTTTTATGCATGAATACGATGGCTCACTGTTCATTGTTGGCATTTCCTGCTGAAGTTTGCCCACTTTGCCAATGAAGTAATCATTAAAATAATTGGCAACATCAAATGGTTTTGTGATGAATAAGTAATCTGATTCGATGAAAGATGGAGTTTAATTTGTCTTTCTGCCAATAATTCCATTTAAAGTACTCAAAAGTTTTTTTTTCCAGCATTCTTTATATCATTGATCTTGGCTTCATAATACAGTTTCTTCTTCCTTTTGTTGAGTTTAGTCACATAATTTCTCAATTTGCAGTAAGTCAACCAGTCAGAGGTGCAGCCAGACATATTAGCCATTCCTTTTGCCTCATCTCTTTCAACCATACAGCTTTTCAATTCCTCATCAATCCATGGAGCCTTAACAGTTCTATCAGTCAGTTTCCTAACAGGTGCATGTTTATCAATAATTGGAAGAAGCAATTTCATAAATTCATCAAGTGCAGCATCTGGATGCTCCTTATTAATCACATAAGACCAACAAATATTTTTTTACATCATCCACATATGAGTCACAGCTAAATATTTTGCATGATCTCTTTTACACTATTTTAGGCCCAGCTGTTAGAACTTTGGCTTTCCAGGATATTGTGATCCCTGCATCCAATGGGTATGGATACAGCTTTAGAACAAAGTTCTACAGTATTAGTAAAAATGTGATCGATACATGTGGATGATCATGTTCCTGTAGTGTTTGTAAACACCCTGGTAGGTTGATTAAAAACCTGAACCAGATTACAGGCCCTGGTTACAGTAAGAAGCTTCCTCTTGAGCGGACAGCTTGATGAAAACCTGTCAATATTCAGGTCCCCAAGAAAGTAGACCTCTCTGTTTACATCACATACACTATCAAGCATTTCACACATATTATTTAGATACTGACTGTTCGCACTTGGTGTCCTATAGCAACACCACAAAATAAAATGCTTTAGATGTGCAAGTGAACCTGCAACCACAACACTTCAATAACACTTGACATAAGATTTTCTCTAAGCATCACAGGGATATGGCTCTGAATATATACAGCAACACCTCCCCCATAAGCATTTCTGTCTCTTCTATAGATGTTATATTCTTGTATTGCTACTGCTGTATCATCAAATGAATGATCTAAGTGAGTCTCAGAAATGGCTAATATATTAATGGTATCTGATGTTAGCAAGTTATTGATTTCATTAACCTTATTTCTAAGGCTATATATATTAATATGGGCTATTTTCAGCCCTTTCCTGGGTAGATTATCAGAGATAGACAATACTGAAAAGAGCAAACAAAGCAAGAGAAAAATATATACATTCAGCAGTCCATTAATCAGTTGGTGTGTGTGTGCTGCGGGGTTGAAGCTACGAACCCATAGGCTTGGCTCTCTCATCCCTTACAGGCTTCTGGGAGGGAGGGTGGACAATGAGCCTGTCATAGTGGATGTAAGCAATGTCCCCACGTGCTCTGGCAGCTTTCATGGCTGGGATAAGTTCTTTCCTCTTCTGGCGCACAGCTTCAGGATAGACCTCGTTGAGAAAGATATACGTTCCTCTCATGTTCTTGGCTCTTTCCAGAACAGCTACCTTGTCCTTGAATCTCAGGGAACTTGACCACTATCGGCCTGGGCCTGTCACCTGGGCCGGTGGTGGGTTTTCCAGTCCTGTGGGCGTGCTCCACCTCAATCTTCCTGTGGTCCATCTTCAATTTCTCAGAGATCATTTCCCTCACTTTGTCCTCCGCCCAGTTCTCATGTGGAGATTCTGCAATTCCGTACACAACCATGTTGTTATGCCTTGATTGTCCCTCGAGATCTGATTTATCCATCATTGTTATCATGGATTCACACACAGAACTGATGTCCTCTCTCAATGACTTACAGATTGCTGTAATCTTGCCGTTCTCCTGTTTCAACTCATCGAGCTGACCCTGGGAGAACTGCAAACTGTTCTTTAGGTCCTGGACCTCTCTGGTCAGGTCCATTCTTTTATTAGTCGAATCCACCAGTATTTGGACAAAGAACATGAAGCTATTTTCTTGTTGTTGTAACAACTGCTTGTAGAACTTTTTTTGTTCGTTTAAAATATCCTTCACGTGTGATAGAGAGACACCACTGTCCTCGACAAAGGTACTCCGTCGGCTTTGGTCTTTGTCATGGTAGCTAGCAACGAGATTACGCTGTTACTCCTCGCAGTTCCAGACAGGGCAGGTCACAGGGAAGATTGAAAACAACAAACAGCAGGGATCTGGACAGCCACAAACCCGAGATAATCCGCAGTCCCAGTCACAATGACTAACCAGGCGGGCTGCGTTCAAGCCCTTAAGAAAACCCTGCTAGCTTGATATGCTGCTAGCTAGCAGCGAGGCTAGCTGCAATGCCAAATAGCTCCTCAGACCCGTCCTTGGTCGGCAGGATCACTGGACAGAGACTAGCAATCCCAGCAACTGATGCCAACTGTGTCGCGGGATCCAAACAAAAAATTTGCTAGCTACTAAGAACTTCCCAATACACTTTCAAAACAACAAACTTTTCAAAACAACAAATCCGAGCTCTTCCTCATTCCGCGTTCAACAGGATGGTGGATTATCTTGCAAAGGAGAAATGCTCACTAACAGGGATGTAAACAAATTTGTGCACAAAGTTTGAGAGTATAAGCTTTTTGTGTGTTTAGAAAAATTCTGGGATTTTTTATTTCAGCTCATGAAACATGGGACCAATACTTTACATGCTGCGTTTATATTTTTGTTCAGTATAGATGGGTGTACCTAATAATATCCGGTGAGTGTATATGGGCGGCAGGTAGCTTAGTGGGTAAGAGCGTTGTGCCAGTAACCGAAAGGTCGCTGGTTCTAATCCCTGAGCCGACTAGGTGAAAAATCTGTCGATGTGCCCTTGAGCAAGGCACTTAACCCTAATTGCTCCTGTAAGTCGCTCTGGATAAGAGCGTCTGCTAAATGACTAAAATGTAAATGTATATCCATAGTTTTTGTCAAAATTGCTCAACCTCAGTAAATTTGGTTGGGAATCATTGATGGACAGCGGTATTCAAACCTTGTTTTTGATTTTCAAGCAGATTTAAGTCAGTACTGAGACTGGATCATTCAGGAACACTCAACACCTCTTGGAAAGTCACTGGTATGTTTTCGGCATTTAAATGTGTATAAATGACAAGCATACCCATAAAATGATGCTGCCACCACAATATTTGAAAATACAGAGAACCAAGAACACTGCATTCACTCCACATCACTGGCCTGTATGACAAAGTTAAAAGAAGGAAGCTTGTGTTTAAAAAAATCCACGCCAAATCATACAATCTGTTTGCAACAAGGCCGTTAAGTAATACTAGAAGACAACACGGCAAAGAAATTTACTTTTTGGCCTAATTAAAAACTACAGGTGTGGGTCAAATCCAATACAACACAGAGTGAAACCCTCTGTATTTTCAAGTTTTTAGTGGCAAAATTATGTTATCGGTATGCTTGTCACCGGCAGGGACTGAGGAGTTTGTCAGGATCAAAAGAAATATGAAAGAGGCAAAGCCCAGGCAAAAAGTTAGACAAAAACCTGCCTCATTCTTCTGAAAACCTAACCCTGGGATAGAGTTTTATTTTTCAGCGGGACAGACATTTAAATGCCAAAGCTCACACCAGAATGGCTTTCCAAGAGGTGTTAAGTGTTCCTGAGTGGTCCAGTTAAGTGTTCCTGAGTGGTTAGGATATTGATGTCCACAAATGACTCCCAAACAAATTTACTGAGCTTGAGCAATTTTGAAAAAAACTATTACAGTATGTTGACCTAAGTTGTGCAAAGTTGGTAGAATCGTATGCAAAATGATTCACAGCTGTAATGGCTGCCAAAGGTGCTTCCACTAAGTGTTAACTCTGGGGTGTAAAGACATACGCAATCAAGACTTCTTATTTTTCCTTATTAATTAGTAAAATGTTCTATATACATATATTTTCTTCACTTTTAAAATGTGGAGGAGATTGTGTAGATCTATAGGAAAAAAAATCCAATGTAATCCCTTTTTGGATGACCTTTTAAGCAGCAAAATGTGAAGACTGTGCAAGGGGTGTGTAGACTTTCACTAGGCACTGTTGCTGCTATCATGTACTAAACACAGCAGAGGTATGGAACTCTTTAATGTTGTCTAACACACAGCTCCCCAAGCACACTTCTATGTTATTCATCACATCAACACATGCCATGTGAGTCAACAACGTTCTGTAGCCTCCTGTTATCTAAGTGTATTAGATGGAAGCCTCCAGGCTGCCAAGAGGTCTGGACCTTTATGGCACAGGAGGCTGTGTGTGTGTGTGGGCCCTCTAACCATGCACTCCTGAAATTTCCTCTGAGACTAGATCCCTCGGGACCCTGTCCAAGGCTGCATTTAGGGCTCTTTAAATCCGTATCGTGGAAGTTCAGCGTTTCAGCGTGATTGAAATTTAAAGACAATGTTCCAGTGTTAGCGGAGACTGCATTCACGGTAAGTGCTGCATATGTCGTCTCAATTGGATATTAAATAAAAATGTATATCACGCAATCTGTAATGCTTCAGCGATACAGATTGAATAGAGTCCTTAGAGTGTGTGGTCTCGAGACCAAGAGCTCAAAATGAAGACTATCATTTTGTGGTCCACACAAGAACAGCACTAGATCCAGTTATGTTGCTCACTTTGAGGACTGTGTTTTCATCCGTTTTGAACATGAATAATACATTCCTGTTTATTTCTATTGCTTTTAGTTTTGTTTGTCTTCTCATTGCAGTTTCAAGTTTATATTATGTTGTGATAGTCCCCTCTTGTCCTCTCTCTATAGAATGATGCAAAAGTTGTGTGGTGTTTGAGCACAAACACAAAAATTGCACATCTTTGTGTGTGACCCACTGTGTGTGGTTCAAATAAAGAAAATGTCAGAGCAGGAACAAAGGAAAAGGACAACACAGAACTCTCAATCTTTATGGGTAACAAAAACACACACTCAAACACGCTCACACACGTATACAGTTGAAGTCAGATGTTTACATACACTTAGGTTGGAGTCATTAAAACTCGTTTTTCAACCACTCAACAAATTTCTTGTTAACAAACTATCAGCTTTGGTAAGTCCGTTAGGACATCTACTTTGTGCATGACACAAGTAATTTTCCAACAATTGTTTACAGACAGATTATTTCACTTATAATTCACTGTATCACAATTCCAGTGGGTCAGAAGTTTACATACACTAGTTGAGTGTGCCTTTAAACAGCTTGGAAAATTCCAGAAAATTATGTCATGGCTTTAGAAGCTTCTGATAGGCTAATTGACATTTGAGTCAATTGAAGGTGTACCTGTGGATGTATTTCAAGGCCTACCTTCAAACTCAGTGCCTCTTTGCTTGACATCATGTGAAAATCAAAAGAAATCAGCCAAGACCTCAGAAAAAAATTTGTAGACCTCCACAAGTCTGGTTCATCCTTGGGAGCAATTTCCAAATGCCTGAAGGTACCACGTTCATCTGTACAAACAATAGTACACAAGTATAAACACCATGGGACCACGCAGCTGTCATACCGCTCAGGAAGGAGACGCGTTCTGTCTCCTAGAGATGAACGTACTCTGGTGCAAAAAGTGCAAATCAATCCCAGAACAACAGCAAAGGACCTTGTGAAGATGCTGGAGGAAACAGGTACAAAAGTATCTATAGCCACAGTAACACAAGTCCTATATCGACATAACCTGAAAGGCCGCTCAGCAAGGAAGAAGCCACTGCTCCAAAACCGCCATAAAAAAGCCACACTACGGTTTGCAACTGCACATGGGGACAAAGATCGTACTTTTTGGAGAAATGTCCTCTGGTCTGATGAAACAAAAATAGAACTGTTTGGCCATAATGACCATCGTTATGTTTGGAGGAAAAAGGGGGTTCCTTGCAAGCCAAGAACACCATCCCAACCGTGAAGCACGGGGGTGGCGGCATCATGCTGTGGGGGTGCTTTGCCATCATTTTCCTTCCTCATGATGGCAAAATAGATGCCATCATGAGGAAGGAAAATGATGTGGATATATTGAAGCAACATCTCAAGACATCAGTCAGGAAGTTAAAGCTTGGTCGCAAAAGGGTCTTCCAAATGGACAATGACCCCAAGCATACTTCCAAAGTTGTGGCAAAATGGCTTAAGGACAACAAAGTCAAGGTATTGGAGAGACCATCACAAAGCCCTGACCTCAATCCTATAGAACATTTGTGGGCAGAACTGAAAAAGCGTGTGCGCGCAAGGAGGCCTACAAACCTGACTCAGTTACACCAGCTCTGTCAGGAGAAATGGGCCAAAATTCACCCAACTTATTATGGGAAGCTTGTGGAAGGCTACCCGAAACGTTTGACCCAAGTTAAACAATTTAAAGGCAATTCTACCAAATACTAATTGAGTGTATGTAAACTTCTGACCCACTGGGAATGTGTTGAAAGAAATAAAAACTGAAATAAATAATTCTCTCTACTATTATTCTGACATTTCACATTCTTAAAATAAAGTGGTGATCCTAACTGACCTAAGACAGGGAATTATTACTAGGATTAAATGTCAGGAATTGTGAAAAACTGAGTTTAAATGTATTTGGCTAAGGTGTATGTAAACTTCCGACTTCAACTGTACATATTGTCCTTTCAGAGAGAGAGCATCCTTAATTGTTGTGCGTGTGTGAGTGTATAAGTGTGTTTGTGTGTATGTGTGTGTGAGTGAGCATGTGAGTGTGTTTGTGTGTGTCTGTGTGCGTACTTGCATGTGTTCATTCCTGTTGTCCTTCTCTGTCCTTCTACGTCCTTGAAGGTGTTTCCTGAATAGGCGATAGGGCTCAGGTCTGCTGGGGTTTCTAAACCAATTCTCTCTGATTAAAACAAATTACCCTGTTACTGTGGTTATCGAGGGGAAGTGCTGCTCGGGGGTCCGCTGTGATAAGTTTAAATGTCAACCCACATCACCGTGAAAACTAATGAGGGATAGAACAAGGTCTGGGAGCCTGGGACTGCCCTCTACATGCAAACACACACACACACATTTACACACACGCCCGTGCACGCATGCAAGTACTCAGGAAGAGCATCAAATTATAAATACATCTGAATTCCAATATAGATCAATCAAAATCTATATACAATGGTCTGTATAATCAAATAGACATTGTCATTCAAAACCATGCAGCTATATCCTGTCCTTTCTAAGACTTACTTGCCAATTCTATGGAAACCCACATAACAGAAAGTCCTTACCCAACCTCAGGTAAGGTCTTACAGTAGCTGGTGTAACATTAAAGGTCCAATGCAGCCATTTTTTGTCTCAAAATCAAATCACTTCTGAATTAAAATGGTCAAAAATAAACAAAAATAGCTTCTTAGCAAAGGGCAATTTCTCAAGCAAGAATTTAACTAGGACTGCCTGGGAGTGGGGAGGGGAAACTGAAAATTATTTATTATATATTTATTATTGGCAGAGAGTTTGTAACTCTCTTTCTTATTGGTCTATTAACTAATTTACCACAACAAGGCAGGCAAGAACTCCATCCCACCGGGCTGAACTCATCTTAACAGGCTGAAATTTCAGGCGGTCTTTTCAAACAGTTCTTACACTAAAAGGGCATTATCATAATTTTCACAATTTCACAGCATTATTCCAACCTCATAGTGTAGAAATAAACTCAGCAAAAAAAGGAACGTCCCTTTAGGACCCTGTCTTTCAAAGATAATTTCGTAAAAATCCAAATAACTTCACAGATCTTCATTGTAAAGGGTTTAAACTGTCACACCCTGGTTCGGGGACTCATTATGTTGAACCAGGGTGTGTTCATTCTATGTTTTCGGTTTCTCTGGTGGGTGTTCTAGGTGGTTTATTTTCTATGTTTGCCGGTGTGACTCCCAATCAGAGGCAAACGAGTGTCAGCTGTCGGCTGTTTGTCTCTGATTGGGAGCCATATTTAATCTATCTGTTTTCCTTTCGGGTTGTGGGATTTTGTTCGTGTGTGTGCGTGTTGTACCACAGACGTCACGGATTCGTTGTTTGTTTGTTTTGCTCGTGTGAGTATTTAATAAATATACTATGTTCACTCGCAACGCTGCGCATTGGCCTCCTTTCGACGATCGTGACAGAAAATCCCACCAAGACCAGACCAAGCAGCGTGTCCAGGAGCTGAAGGGCGATAATTGGAAACAGAGGAGCGAGAATTGGGCGAGAATGATGGAGGCCTGGTCCACGGGGAGGAGAGACCCCCAGAAAATTTTTAGGGGGGGGCTCACGACGTCGGGGCAGCAGGTGTACGGGTTGGAGGAGTGCAGGAGGTTGGCAGATAGGGCCGCCAGGTTAAGGGGGCCACTGGTCACGAAGGGGAAGGAAGGTGTAGAGGCACGGCCAAGGGTACTGGGGTGTGTTACCAGTCCGGTCCGGCCCGTTCCTGATCCCCGTGTAGGGCCAGGGGTGTGTGTCCTCAGTGCGGTCCTGTCTGTTCCTGTTCCTCGCATGGAGCCTGTGGTGCGCGTCCCCAGCCCAGCCCGGCCTGTGCCTGCTCCTCGCACCAAGGATACGGTGCGCTGTCGCCAGCCCGACCCGGCCTGTTCCGGCCACTCGCACCAGGGATACGGTGCGCGTCGCCAGCCCGACCCGGCCTGTTCCGGCCACTCGCACCAAGGATACGGTGCGCGTCGCCAGCCCGACCCGGCCTGTTCCGGCCACTCGCACCAGGGATACGGTGCGCGTCGCCAGCCCGACCCGGCCTGTTCCGGCCACTGCACCAGGGATACGGTGCGCGTCGCCAGCCCGACCCGGCCTGTTCCGGCCACTCGCACCAGGGATACGGTGCGCGTCGCCAGCCCAGTCCGGCCCATCCAAGCTTCCCGCACCAAGTCTGTGGTGCGTCTCGTCAGCCCTGTCCGCCTCGTCCCTGCTCTCCGCACCAAGTCAGTGGTGTGCGTCGCCAGCCCATTCCGGTCCATTCCTGCTCCACGCACCAAGCCAGGGGCGCGTGTCGCCAGTCCGGCTCCGGCCAGCGGGGCTAGACAGGACCAGGAGTACTTTGGGGGTTGGAGAGGAAGTGGGGATCAAGCCCGGAGCCGGAGCCGCCGCCGAGGAAGAATGCCCACCCAGCCCTCCCCTGTTTTGCTCGTATTTAGGCGCGGTCACAGTCCGCGCCTTTAGGGGGGGGTACTGTCACACCCTGGTTCGGGGACTCATTATGTTGAACCAGGGTGTGTTCATTCTATGTTTTCGGTTTCTCTGGTGGGTGTTCTAGGTGGTTTATTTTCTATGTTTGCCGGTGTGACTCCCAATCAGAGGCAAACGAGTGTCAGCTGTCGGCTGTTTGTCTCTGATTGGGAGCCATATTTAATCTATCTGTTTTCCTTTCGGGTTGTGGGATTTTGTTCGTGTGTGTGCGTGTTGTACCACAGACGTCACGGATTCGTTGTTTGTTTGTTTTGCTCGTGTGAGTATTTAATAAATATACTATGTTCACTCGCAACGCTGCGCATTGGCCTCCTTTCGACGATCGTGACATAAACACTGTTTCCCATGCTTGTTCAATGAACCATAAACAATTAATGAACATGCACCTGTGGAACGGTCGTTAAGACACTAACAGCTTACAGACGGGAGACAATTAAGGTCACAGATATGAAAACTTAGGACTTTCTACTGACTCTGAAAAACACCAAAAGAAAGATGCCCAGGGTCCCTGCTCATCTGGGTGAACGTGCCTTAGGCATGCTGAAAATCAAATAAAATCAAATGTTATTTGCCACATGCGCCAAATACAACAGGTGTAGACATTACAGTGAAATGCTTATTTACAAGCCCTTAACCAACAATGCATTTTTTTTAAAGATAAAAATAAATAAAAGTGTTAAGTAAAAAAAATAAAAGCAAATAACTAAAGAGCAGCAGTAAAATAAAATAACAGTAGGGAGGCTATATACAGGGGGGTACCGGTGCAGAGTCAATGTGCGGGGGCACCGGCTAGTCGAGGTAATTGAGGTAATATGTACATGTGGGTAGAATTAAAGTGACTATGCATAAATAATAAACAGAGTAGCAGCAGCGTAAAAGAGTGGGGTGGGGGTGGGGGGGGTCAGTGCATATAGTCCGGGTAGCAATGATTAGCTGTTCAGGAGTCTTATGGCTTGGGGGTAGAAGCTGTTGAGAAGCGTTTTGGACCTAGACTTGGCACTCCGGCACCGCTTGCCGTGCGGTAGCAGAGAGAACAGTCTATGACTAGGGTTGCTGGAGTCTTTGACAATTTTGAGGGCCTTCCTCTGACACCGCCTGGTATAGAGGTCCTGGATGGCAGGAAACTTAGCCCCAGTGATGTACTGGGCCGTACGCACTACCCTCTGTAATGCCTTGCGGTTGGAGGCCGAGCAGTTGCCATACCAGGCGGTGATGCAACCAGTCAGGATGCTCTCGATGATGCAGCTGTAGAACTTTTAGAGGATCTGAGGACCCATGCCAAATCTTTTCAGTCTCCTGAGGGGGAAAAGGCTTTGTCGTGCCCTCTTCACGACTGTCTTGGTGTGTTTGGACCATGATAGTTCGTTGGTGATGTGCACACCAAGGAACTTGAACCTCTCAACCTGTTCCACTACAGCCCCGTCGATGAGAATGGGGGGGGTGCTCAGTCCTCTTTTTTTTCCTGTAGTCCACAACCATCTCCTTTGTCTTGATCACGCTGTGGGAGAGGTTGTTATCCTGGCACCACACGGCCAGGTCTCGGACCTCCTCCCTATAGGCTGTCTCATCGTTGTCGGTGATCAGGCCTACCACTGTTGTGTCGTCAGCAAACTTAATGATGGTGTTGGAGTCGTGCCTGGCCATGCAGTCATGGGTGAACAGGGAGTACAGGAGGGGACTGAGCACGCACCCTTGAGGGGTCCCCGTGTTGAGGATCAGCGTGGCAGATGTGTTGTTACCTACCCTTACCACCTGGGGGTGGCCCGTCAGGAAGTCCAGGATCCAGTTGCAGAGGGAGGTGTTTAGTCCCAGGATCCTTAGCTTAGTGATGAGCTTTGAGGGCACTATGGTGTTGAATGCTGAGCTGTAGTCAATGAATAGCATTCTCACGTAGGTGTTCCTCTTGTCCAGGTGGGGAAGGGCAGTGTGGATCTGTTGGGGCGGTATGCAAATTGGAGTGGGTCTAGGGTTTCTGGGATAATGGTGTTGATGTGAGCCATGACCAGCCTTTCAAAGCACTTCATGGCTACAGACGTGAGTGCTACGGGTCGGTAGTCATTTAGGCAGGTTATCTTAGTGTCCTTGGGCACAGGGACTATGGTGGTCTGCTTGAAACATGTTGGTATTACAGACTCAGTCAGAGACATGTTGAAAATGTCAGTGAAGACACTTGCCAGTTGGTCAGCACATGCTCGGAGTACACGTCCTGGTAATCCGTCTGGCCCTGCGACCTTGTGAGTGTTGACCTGCTTAAAAGTCTTACTCACATCGGCTACGGAGAGCGTGATCACATAGTCATCCGGAACAGCTGGTGCTCTCATGCATGCTTCAGTGTTGCTTGCCTCGAAGTGAGCATAGAAGTGATTTAGCTCGTCTGGTAGGTTTGTGTCACTGGGCAGCTCGCGGCTGTGTTTCCTTTTGTAGTCTGTAATAGTTTTCAAGCCCTGCCACATCCGACGAGTGACAGAGCCGGTGTAGTACGATTCAATCTTAGTCCGGTATTGACTCTTTGCCTGTTTGATGGTTAGTCGGAGGGCATAGCGGGATTTCTTATAAGCGTCCGGGTTAGAGTCCCGCTCCTTGAAAGCGGCAGCTCTACCCTTTAGCTGAGTGCAGATGTTGCCTGTAATCCATGGCTTCTGGTTGGGGTATGTACTTACGGTCACTGTGGGGACGACGTCATCGATGCACTTATTGATGAAGCCAGTGACTGATGTGGTGTGCTTTGTATGCGTCTCTGTGTGTGGAGTAAAGGTGGTCTAAAGTTTTTTTTTTCTCTGGTTGCACATTTAACATGCTGGTAGAAATTAGGTAGAACAGATTTAAGTTTCCCTTCATTAAAGACCCCAGCCACTAGGAGCGCTGCCTCTGGATGAGCGTTTTCCTGTTTACTTATGGCCTTATACAGCTCATTGAGTGCAATCTTAGTGCCAGCATCGGTTTGTGGTGGTAGATAGACAGCTACGAAAAATATAGATGAAAAGTATCTTGGTAAATAGTGTAGTCTACAGCTTATCATGAGATACTCTACCTCAGGTGAGCAAAACCTCAAGACTTCCTTAGTATTAGATTTTGTGCACCAGCTGTTGTTTACAAATATACACAGACCGCCACCCCTTGTCTTACCGGAGTCAGCCATTCTATCCTGCCGATGTAGCGTATATCCCGTCAGCTGTATGTTGTCCATGTCGTCATTCAGCCACGACTCGGTGAAACATAAGATATTACAGTTTTTAATGTCCCGTTGGTATGATAACTGTAATCTTAGGTTGTCCAATTTGTTCTCAAATGATTGAACATTGGCTAATAGGATTGATGGAAGAGGCAGTTAACTTTCTCGCCGTCGGATCCTTACAAGGCACCCCGACCTACGTCCACGATATCTCCGTCTCTTTCTCATGCGAATGACAGGGATTTGGGCCTTGTCGGGTGTCTGTAGGATATCCTTCGTGTCCGGCTCGTTGAGGAAAAAATCTTAGTCCAATACGAGGTGAGTAATCACTGTCCTGATATCCAGAAGCTCTTTTTGGTCATAAGAGACGGTGGCAGAAACATTATGTACAGAATAAATTACAAATATCGAAAAAAACAACACACATAATAGTACAATTGGTTAGAGGGTTGTAAAACGGCAGCCATCTTCTCCAGCGCCTTCTTTTGCGGAGGAGGCAAGCAGGCATGAGGACTGCAGATATGGCCACGTGTAACAACACCTGCACAGGTTCGGTACATCCGAACATTACACCTGCGGGACAGGTATAGGATGGCAACAACAACTGCCTGAGTTACACCAGGAACGCACTGTCCCTCCATCAGTGCTCAGACTGTCCGCAATAGGCTGAGAGAGGCTGGACTGGGGGCTTGTAGGCCTGTTGTAAGGCAGGTCCTCACCAGACATCACTGGCAACAATGTCGCCTATGGGCACAAACCCACCGTCGCTGGACCAAACAGGACTGGCAAAAAGTGCTCTTCACTGACAATTCGCGGTTTTGTCTCACCATGGGTCATGGTCGGATTCACATTTATCGTTGAAGGAATGAGCATTACACTGAGGCCTGTACTCTGGAGCGGGATCGATTTGGTCCGTCATGGTCTGGGGCGGTGTGTCACAGCATCATCGGACTGAGCTTGTTGTCATTGCAGGCAATCTCAATGCTGTGCGTTACAGGGAAGACATCCTCCTCCCTCATGTGGTACCCTTCCTGCAGGCTCATCCTGACATGACCCTCCAGCATGACAATGCCACCAGCCATTCTGCTCGTTCTGTGCATGATTTCCTGCAAGACAGGAATGTCAGTGTTCTGCCATGGCCAGTGAAGAGCCCCGATCTCAATCCCATTGAGCACGTCTGGGACCTGTTGGATCGGAGGGTGAGGGCTAGGGCCATTCCCCCCAGAAATGTCCTGGAACTTGCAGGTGCCTTGGTGGAAGAGTGGGGTAACATCTCACAGCAAGAACTGGCAAATCTGGTGCAGTCCATGAGGAGGAGATGCACTGCAGTACTTAATGCAGCTGGTGGCCACACCAGATACTGACTGTTACTTTTGATTTTGATCCCTCCTTTGTTCAGGGACACATTATTCCATTTATGTTAGTCACATGTCTGTGGAACTTGTTCAGTCTATGTCTCCGTTGTTGAATCTTGTCATGTTCATACAAATATTTACACATGTTAAGAATGCTGAAAATAATCGCAGTTGACAGTGAGAGGACGTTTCTTTTTTTGCTGAGTTTATATATAAAACACAGGAAAATCACATCTTTGACTGCACTGGGCCTTTAAGAAGTCCCATCAAACTGTATTTTCCCCCTTTCTTCAAGGTACTCCTGAGTGGCGCAGTGGTCTAAGGCACTGCATCGCAGTGCTAACTGTGCCACTAGAGATCCTGGTTCGAATCCAGGCTCTGTCGCAGCCGGCCGCGACCGGGAGACTCATGGGTGGCGCACAATTGGCCCAGCGTCGTCCAGGGTAGGGGAGGGAATGGCCGGCAGGGATGTAGCTCAGTTGATAGAGCAATGGCGTTTGCAACGCCAGGGTTGTGGGTTTGATTCCCACGGGGGGCCAGTATAAAAAAATATGTATTCACTAACTGTAAGTCGCTCTGGATAAGAGCGTCTGCTAAATGACGTAAATGTAAGTTAATCTCCCGAAAATAAAGTGAAAATATGAATTGGCCTTTCCTTCTGCCCGTCCAGAATGAACTTATGCTCAGGGACTATTATCCCAATGCCAGTGACTCCCTTTGTCAGCACAGTTCTGATTGGTTTGTCTTGTCCAGGTAAGGGTTTAAAGATAATTGTAGTTTATTTGTACCTGTGTTGCTGGTTTCTTTGATGCTGTCTCACCTCATGTTCATCGTTGACCTCTCCACTGTCACCCTCTGTAATGTAGAGCTCTGTGTAGATCTTATTTAGAAGTGTTGGATTTCCTTGCTCAGCTACTACCTCAAACACACGCAGAAACTTTGTTGACAGATCACGGCAAAGTCATTTGAGTGACCAAACAATACATAAAACATTAATGCTAATGTTCAGACCAAAACTCCATCCCACCAAAACAGGCATACATTTCAGGCAGTCTTTTCAACCAGCTCTTACACTAAATGGGCATTATCATAATTTGCACAGTATTATTCCAACCTCATAGTGTGGAAATATACAGTGGCTAGCATAAGTATTCACCCCCTAGGCATTTTTCCTATTTTGTTGCCTTACAACCTGGAATTAAAATTGATTTTTTTAGGGTTTGTATCATTTGATTTACACAACATGCCTACTACTTTGAAAATGCAAAATATGTTTTATTGTGAAAAACAAGAAATAAGACAAAAAAACTGAAAACTTGAGCTATTCAGCTGCAAGTCTCTTGGTTGTATGTCTCTATAAGCTTGGCACATCTAGCCACTGGGATTTTTGCCCATTCTTCAAGGCAAAACTGCTCCAGCTCCTTCGAGTTGGATGGGTTCGGCTGGTGTACAGCAATCTTTAAGTCATACCACAGATTCTCAATTGGATTGAGGTCTGGGCTTTGACTAGGCCATTCTAAGACATTTAAATGTTTCCCCTTAACCCACTCAAGTGTTGCTTTAGCAGTATGCTTAGGGTCATTGTCCTGCTGGAAGGTGAACCTCCGTCCCAGTCTCAAATCTCTGGAAGACTGAAACAGGTTTCCCTCAAGAATTTCCCTGTCTTTAGCGCCATCCATCATTCCTTCAATTCTGACCAGTTTCCTAGTCCCTGCCAATGAAAAACATCCCCACAGCATGATGCTGCCACCACCATGCTTCACTGTGGGGATGGTGTTCTCGGGGTGATGAGAGGTGTTGGGTTTGCACCAGACATAGCGTTTTCCTTGATGGCCAAAAAGCTCAATTTTAGTCTCATCTGACCAGAGTACCTTCTTCCATATGTTTGGGGAGTCTCCCACATGCCTTTTGGCGAACACCAAACGTTTTTGCGTATTTTTTTCTTTAAGCAATTGCTTTTTTCTGGCCACTCTTCAGTAAAGACCAGCTCTGTGGAGTGTATGGCTTAAACTGGTCCTATGGACAGATACTCCAATCTCCACTGTGGAGCTTTGCAGATGCTTCAGGGTTATCTTTGGTTTCTTTGTTGCCTCTCTGATTAATGCCCTCCTTGCCTGGTCCGTGAGTTTGTGGGTGGCCCCTGGTTTATTGTGGTTCCATATTCACTTCACCAATTTGGACTATTTTGTGTATGTCCATTACATGAAATCCAAATAAAAATCCATTTAAATTACAGGTTGTAATGCAACAAAATAGGAAAAAGCCAAGGGGGATGAATACTTTTGCAAGTCACTGTATTTAAAACACATGGGCTGTATTACAATCACACAGAGGAAGGCATCACTATAGCATTTAGACCCATGTTAGGGGACATGCAGTTAGGGTTAATGGCACTGATTAAACAGGATGCTACTGTACAGTATCTCAGTTTTAATATTGAGCTACAGTATCTCTGTGGGGTGGCTGACCCTATTTAGACTGGACTGCCCAGATACAGACCCCCACTGTGAAATCGGTGACTGCTAACTGCTGAGAATGATTAATCCAAAGAGTTCAGAGTTTTGATAGCTGACGTTAATTTTAATTAAAGTTCCTACTAAAACAGCAACTACTCTTTATGCAGATATTGGAAGATATCCTTGGAATAGAGTTGGAAGATTTCCACCATCTGTAAACTATCCGTCTGACGTTTTATAGTGAAACATATGACCGCTACATCTTATCCTCTCAATCGTATGACGGAACGTGGTTTGATCAGGTCTTCATAGTATCAATCTCTCTTTTGATAAGATGTTACAGTATGAATGCCATATTGATGCTTGAGAATAAGATCAATATGAGGCAAGTGATTCCATGTAATCTCACATATCATCTATGAGAATTGGATCCTTAACAGACAGACTGAGATGCACTCTGATCCATTATAATGGTCTGGAGCAGAATAAAGATTACTATCATCCATGGCTGATGTCATGGAGATCTTCAGGACATTCCATTTTACTGTGCTCTTGGTAGTTCATTAGATAAATGGAGAGAGAGATAGAAAGAGAGATACAGGGAACTGCCAAAATAATGGAAACACTGGAAAAACAAAGTGTATTGAAAGGAGGTGCTATATTGAAAGCAGGCCGCGGAGTTAATTGAGCAATTAACATCCCATCATGCTTAGGGTCATGTATATAAAAATGTTGAGCTGACAATGCCAATGTCCCCATCCACAGGGCATGAATGGTCGCTGAATGGGTTGATGAGCATGAAAATTATGTAAACCATATGCCATGGCCGTCTCAGTCACCAGATCTCAACCCAATTGAACACTTATGGGAGATTCTGGATCGGCGCCTGAGACAGTGTTTTCCACCACCAAAAAACACCAAACGATAGAATTTCTCATGGAAGAATGGTGTCGCATCCCTCCAATAGAGTTCCAGACACTTGTAGAATCTATGCCAATGTACATTCAAGTTGTTCTGGCTCGTGGTGGCCCAATTCCCATTTAAGACATTTATGTTTGTGTTTTCTTTATTTTGTCAGTTACCTGTACTTGGTGAACGCAACACTTAACTATACTGAACAAAAATATAAACATGTGAAGTGTTGGTCCCATGTTTCATGAGCTGAAATAAAAGATCCACAAAATTTTCCATATGCACAAAAAGCTTATTTCTCTCAAATGTTGTGCACAAACTTGTTTACATCCCTGTTACTAGGCATTTCTCCTTTGCCAAGATAATCCATTCACCTGACAGGTGTGGCATATCAAGAAGCTGATTAAACAGCATGATCATTACACAGGTGCATCTTGTGCAGTTTTATCACATCCGACAGGCCTCACAACCGCAGACCACATGTAACCACGCCAGCCCAGGACCTCCACATCTGGCTTCTTCACCTGCGGGATCGTCTAAGGAGGGGGTGCGCTGAGGAGTATTTCTGTCTGTAATAAATCCCTTTTGTGGGGAAAAACTCATTCTGATTGGCTGGGCCTGGCTCCCCAGTGGGTGGGCCTGGCTCCCAACTGGGTGGGCCCTTGCCCACCCATGGCTGCGCCCTTGCCCACCCATGGCTGCGCCCTTGCCCACCCATGGCTGCGCCCTTGCCCAGTCATGTGAGATCCATAGTTTAGGGCAGGGGTCTCCAACCCTGTTCCTGGAGAGCTACCCTCCTGTAGGTTTTCGCTCCAACCCCAGTTGCAACTAACCTGGTTCAGTTTATCAACCAGCTAATTATTAGAGTCAGGTGTGCTAGATTAGGGTTGGAGTGAAAACCTACAGGACGGTAGCCTTATGAATTTATTTCAATTGACTGATTTCCTTCTATGAACCGTAACTCAGTAAAATCTTTGAAATTGTTGCATGTTGCGTTTATATTTTTCTTCAGTATAGTTGCCTTGAATGCAGCTCCCTAACAACTCAAAAAGCACCAGCTGCTAACCATTGCCAATCAGCCTCCTACTGTTTGCAACACTTAACTAGTTGCCTTGAACGTAGCTCCTCAAACAAGTTTCAGCTGCTATTAACTGCTAATCAGCCTCCACACCTGTTCTCACCCTCCTTAATCACTACTACCACCATATTTAAACCTGACCAAACAGTCAGTCCTCCCTTCTGTTTTGTGTCACATCCCTCCGCCGCCATCTTTGTTCACCTTTTACTTAGGTTCCGTCAAGGATCTTCGGGATTGCCTTCACCACAGCAGCCAAAGTACTTCGGCCTGATGGTGATGTCTGCCTGAGACTCCAAGCCAAACCCTATATAGTCAACTCCCTCCTTTCTTGATCCTTCATCTGCAACCCTTGGCTTCATCTGGTCCATTCTCATTCCCCTACTGAATCCTCATCCTCACATCCATTCCATTTACTCAATACGTATTCTAAACCCATTTGATGTCTGGTCCTTAAACTTGTGAAAAATAGAAAGATGTAGGACAGAGAGAGAAGGACAAAGAGAGCGAGGAAAGATTGAATGTGAGAGAAAGACATTGAGTCTTGCCAGTCCTCTAATTTAATATCATTGGCATGGCTGTAATACATTCTGTAGATGGCCATTAATATCAATATAACATGATTTGATTGATTTGATTTGACTTGGAGTCATCCTGTAATAGAGAACCACATTATTTACTTTTTTCTCTGTGGCTGTGTGGGAGTAGGATGGGACACACAGGGTTAACCACACACACACACACACACACACACACACACTGAGAGGAGAGGATGATGCCTAATCAAGCATGATCGCACACACACACACAAGCATGTACAGACAAAGGCATAGTCACACCAACAGGTAGCTCTGAGACGTGGTTAAGGGGGAAGTAAATATACAGTTGCAATTTACTTATTTAGGGCATCAGTCATGGTCAAAGGTTTTGAGAATGACACAAGTATTTGTCTTCACAAAGTTTGCTGCTTCAGTGTTTTTAGATATTTTTGTCAGATGTTACTATGGTATACTGAAGTATAATTACAAGCATTCCATAAGTGTCAAAGGCTTTTATTGACAATTACATTACGTTTATGCAAAGAGTCAATATTTGCAGTGTTGACCCTTCTTTTTCAAGACTTCTGCAATCCGCCCTGGCATGCTGTCAATTAACTTCTGGGCCACATCCTGACTGATGGCAGCCCATTCTTGCATAATCAATGCTTGGAGTTTGTGAGTTTTTGTTTGTCCACCCGCCTCTTGAGGATTGACCACAAGTTCTCAATGGGATTAAGGTCTGGGGAGTTTCCTGGCCATGGACCCAAAATGTCGATGTTTTGTTCCCCGAGCCACTTAGTTTTCACTTTTGACTTATGGCAAGGTGTTCCATCATGCTGGAAAAGGCATTGTTCGTCACCAAACTGTTCTTGGATGGTTAGGAGAAGTTGCTCACGGAGGATGTGTTGGTACCATTCTTTATTCATGGCTGTGTTCTTAGGCAAAATTGTGAGTGAGCCCACTCCCTTGGCTGAGAAGCAACCCCACACATGAATGGTCTCAGGATGCTTTACTGTTGGCATGACACAGGACTGATGGTAGCGCTCACCTTGTCTTCTCCGGACAAGCTTTTTTCCGGATGCCCCAAACAATCGGAAAGGGGATTCATCAGAGAAAATGACTTTACCCCAGTCCTCAGCAGTCCAATCCCTGTACCTTTTGCAGAATATCAGTCCGTTCCTGATGTTTTTCCTGGAGAGAAGTGGCTTCCTCGCTGCCCTTCTTGACACCAGGCCATCCTCCAAAATCTTCGCCTCACTGTGCGTGCACATGCACTCACACCTGCCTGCTGCCATTTCTGAGCAAGCTCTGCACTGTTGGTGCCCCGATCCCGCAGCTGAATCAACTTTAGGAGACGGTCCTGGCGCTTGCTGGACTTTCTTGGGTGCCCTGAAGCCTTCTTCACAACAATTGAACCTCTCTCCTTGAAGTTCTTGATGATCCGATAAATGGTTGATTTAGGTGCAATCTTACTAGCAGCAATATCCTTGCCTGTGAAGGCCTTTTTGTGCAAAGCAATGATGATGGCACATGTTTCCTTGCAGGTAACCATGATTAACAGAGGAAGAACAATGATTTCGAGCGCCACCCTCCTTTTAAAGCTTCCAGTCTGTTATTCTAACTCAATCAGCATGACAGAATGATCTCCAGCCTTGTCCTCGTCAACACTCTCACCTGTGTTAACGAGAGAATCACTGACATGATGTCAGCTGGTCCTTTTGTGGCAGGGCTGAAATGCAGTGGACATGTTTTTGGGGGATTAAGTTCATTTTCATGGCAAAGAGGGACTTTGCAATTAATTGCAATTCATCTGATCACTCTTCATAACATTCTGGAGTATATGCAAATTGCCATCATAAAAACTGAGGCAGCAGACTTTGTGAAAATTAATATTTGTGTCATTCTCAAAACTTTTAACCACGACTGTGTGTTAGCCTTTGCTGCCTTGCTGCCATGCTGCCATGCTAAGGAAGGCGTAGTTGTTAATAGCTGTGATTTGACACTGTTGCTCCAATTTAAGGTGATACTTTATCACATCTAAAATTATACACCACCTGACTACAGTAGACCTGATAATAGAATAGCTCAGACAATGATCTCACTATGGCTGCATTTACACAGGCAGCCCAATTCTGATAATTATTTCACAAATTGGTCTTTATACCAATCAGATCAACTTTGAAAAATATCTGATGTGAAAGATCTGATGTGATTGGTCAAAAGACCAATTACTGGGAGAAAAAAAAAACTGAATTGGGCTGGCCGTATAAATACACAGCATCTACCTGGCTGCCTGGTTGGTGGTAAGAGCTTATCAATGCACAGCTAACACACAAGTCGTAAGAGCACATCTCACACTCACAACTGTCAACAGTTAACCCACACAAGCACACACGGATGCATTCACATGTCAATTCTTGTGGTGATAACACATTCAGGGTTTTATTAAGTTACCTTCAGTAGCTCTCATTAGTAGACCAGCATCAGAGGCAGGTCGTAATTGTAAATCAGAATTTGTTCTTAATTGACTTACCTGTATAAATAAAGGTGAAAAGGAGAAAAAAGGTTGTTAATAGATTTTGTACATGTTGGTCCTTGATTTATTGCAAATATTCTGACTAGGCTGCTATCTGTCTAATGTGCATGAATTAATGGTCTGTTCCTAGTGTGTACTAAACCATAATACCCTTATGATAACCCAGCCTTAACAAGGGCAATATATTATAACAGTGAATGGTGCTGTTGACTGTGAGAACAGTTTTGCAGAGCCCAGAGTCTCTCCTCTTCCATTTGAGTTGTAAACTTCACGTATGATTTGTATCTTTCTGGACATTAGTAACCAACAAACCAGGTTTAGTGTTTACTGTATGGAGCTGTCAAAAGGTGGAAAATTGACAGGTTCTTTGGAGTCTGGGTTGAGCAGGCAGAGTGAAGTAGAGACCAAACAACGATTTCAAACAAATAACACATTTAATAGGGAACGGCTTAGTTGGTTACATCTTAGAAGTTCAATTCAAGTTTTTTCAGCAAATAAATAAATATCAAAACTAATACCAAAATCAAACACAAAGGGGCACAGGAAGTGGTGCAGCCCAGGAGGCAGGCATCTGTCTTTCTTTCAAAGTTAATCTCACACATTTCCTCAGTAACCATGTGCTCTTTACAAACAGGGATCCACTGCATACACTTCCTATGGGCCTAGAACACAAAAAGAGGGGGGTTTAAATACACACATCTGAAACCACATGATACATTAATTGTCCGATGGGAGTGCTCGTTACTTAATTAGGCAACTAATTACACCTTTGACACAATTGCACTGGGGGCTCATTTTCATAGGGCAGCACACTATACAGCCGACAATGCACTTTTTAAAGGCAAGTTCACATAGAATGCATTCATGGTAAACGCTGCGAATGTCGGCTCAAGCAGGGGCGGTGTGTTCATTAGGGCGATATGGGCGACGCACTGCCAAACGGGAAAAGGAAGGGATTTTTTTTCGAATCAATTATATCACGGCAACAGTAGTTATCAGTGTTCTAATCTAGACGTCTGATCTGCCACTAAATGTCCAATCAGGCTAAAGTCGTGCTTCAAATGGCCCCGCCCGTTTTGGGGCGATTTCAGTCAGGTTGAAAATCGCCCCCAGAAGTCTCTCATAGACTCTCATGTAAAATCATTTTTTTCAAATATCAGAGCTTTCAATACAATCTCTATGGGTTCGGGAGGGCTTGCACTTACGCGCTTTCGTCATACGTAACATAACCATGAACATAACTAAGAAAAGAGCGGGTAGCAGTGTCAATCAATTCACGTACTACTGTCAAGATGGCTAGCGTTCAGTGCAACTCTCGATTGTCTCTTTGAAAGAAGTTCCTTTTTGTCGGCCGAACAAATCAAGATAAATTGGCAACGAAACAATTAGGACCTCCCAGACCAAATTTAATAATTCAACAGGTTTCTACTAAAGGGGGAAAGTCCTACACCCGAGGATTTTCCAAAAAATTGGTACGAACGAAAAACCTGGCTAGCAGGCTGCGATGTAGCTAATGCAGTCTTCTGCTACCCCTGCTTACTCTTTCACCCTGAAGGTGGCACGGCAGACAGCACCGCTTGGACAGCGACTGGTGTAATGGACATGCACCATCTTTCAGAAAAGATTAAGAAACATGAGCTGTCAAAGACCCACATGGATAGCTGTTTGAGATTGTCTGCTTTGGGGAGAGTGAACATTGCCACTCAACTGGATGAGGGATACAGGCTAGCTGTCCGCCGCCACAACGATGAGGTTAGCAAGAACCGCCACATCCTCAGCCAGCTAATCCAGTGTGTGAAGTTTTGCTGAGTGTTTGAGTTAGCTTTGCGAGGCAAAGATGAAACTGAGGGCTCCACCAACCCTGGTATTTTTCTTGGACTTGTCAACTTTGTGGCACAATTAGATGAGGTGTTTGATGACCATCTTAAAAATACTAAAGTTTTCAAGGGCACATCAAAGACCATTCAAAACGAGCTACTGGAGTGTATGCTAGCGGTCATGAGGGAACATATTGTGGAGGAGGTGAAGTCGGCGAACTTCGTAGCTATCCAAGCTGACGAGACCACGGACGTTTCTACAAAGACACAGCTGGTGCTTGTGCTGAGGTACATAGATAGCAACCACAAAGTGCAGGAGCGCTTTTTTGAGTTCCTTCCCATCTCGGAATCAACCTCAGTCTCAATCGCCAGTGTGCTTTTGGAGAGACTGAACGGTCTTTTTGCCGACGACGAGAAAGTCAAACTCATTGCGCAAGCTTACGATGGAGCCAGTGTGATGACAGGTTCATTGGGTTCACCCCCGGACGGGTTCATTGGGTTCATTTGACCAGCCCACCGTGAGAGAGGCATCTGGCTACGTGAGGATGCTACATGATGAAGATTTTATTTTTTTCCTGGGGCTTTTTCACAAAATCATGCCCCATGTCGACATTCTGTACCAGAAGCTACAGAAGAAGGACATCGATGCTGTCTTCATCAAACGTGCCCTTGACAGCTTCACAAGCAGTGTGCAGGCCATAAGGTAAGATTAAACAATATCATTCGATCTTTCTCAAAGCAGAGCTTTATTTGAAAATGTATGCATGAAAGGAGACTGCATTTGTGTTTGAAATTACATTATTCTCATTATATATGGCCAGTGGTGTAATCTAGCTTATTTTATATACTATGTGTACTGTACAGTGGTGCTCATAAGTGTATGAACACATTCTAAAGTTGACTAAAAAGAGGAATAAAAAAATAAAAAAATCATCTTTTGGAAATTGATCTTAATGACTTAATTAAAAAAGTTGGAAAATCCAACCTTTAAGGACACCAATTTTCTTTTCTTTTTTATTCCTCTTTTTAGTCAACTTTAGCATGGGCTCATAAGCTTATGAGCACCACTGTATACTGTGCTGAACATCCAGGCTATGTGAGACACAAAGGCTAACTTAAACACTAAAGACTTTATGCATCCCTGCCCATTTTAAGTGGAACTGAAGTATTTGTACTATACATGGATACATTGCATATACCTGTGCATCACATAGACAACAATACTGTACAAAGCCAACAAACACATTGGTCTGTTTGCCTTCAGGGACTCCTCTCAACAGCAGCTGCAAGAAGCAACAGGAGCCAAAAGACCCAGAACAGCTTTGAGAGAAGAGGAGAAGCAGAGGCTGTCTGAAGAGGTCTGCAACACCATCCTGGATCACACCAAAGAAAGGTTCTCTTTCTCTGGCCACCTTGTGAGTGCTACCTTACTGCAAGCAGACATGTTTGAAAGGTACTGCCATTCATTTCCTGATGAGGCTCTGAATGCCACTGTGAATGCATACCCCATGCTGAGCAAGGCAAAGCTCAAGACAGAACTATCTCTGATCTATGAGAATCCTGAATTCAAGGGCTGCTGTGGTGCACTGGCACTGTACCAGGTTCTCATGAGCTACAACCTCCAGGAGACGTTCTCTGAGACTGTGACTCTGTTGAACATCCTCATAACTACTCCCATGACAACAGCTGAAGCTGAGAGATGTTTCTCAACTTTGACACGAGTTAAGACATTCCTGCGAAATTCAATGGGCCAGGAACGTCTGAATGCACTGGCCATGCTTTCCATGGAGAGGGAACTAGTCCTCAGCATGCCTGATTTCAATGAGAAAGTCATTGACCGCTTTGCTGCATTGAAAGAGAGAAGAGAACAGTTTCAGTACAAGTAATGTAGCCTCTCTCTCTCTTTGTCCCTCCCTGTCTGTCTCTTCAACACACACACGCCCAAATCAGTTCACAGTTGATGTTGTTTAAAATAGTTATTTTTCATTTTAAAAAAGTTTAAAAAAAAAATATTTTTTTTTTACAAATCTATACAATTGGCCAGAATATGGTTGTTCATATTTACAAATCTATACAATTGGCCAGAATATGGTTGTTCATTTTTACAAAGCCATACAGATAGCTGTGTTTACCTTTTCTATAAATTATTTTCAAATTCTGTTTTCAGGCAAAATGTCTATCACTGTTCATTTTCACAAATCTATACAAGAGGGCAGAATATGGATATCTATAAAAATTTCTTATTACCAATAACTTGCATCAATGTTTTCAGTAGCCTCTATCAAAAGCTCCTGCTTGCTTGTTGTGAATTATGCTCAGGTGCACATATTTCCAATTCAACCATGAGGCCTTTTTGAAGCAAGTAATGTTTATATCAGTATTGACTTATATGCTGCCCCTGTCTTCATGTTGTTGCTGGACATATCTTTTTTTAAATGTGTGTAGGTCACCTAAATCATCAGAAAAATTGCCCCCCCCTGAGATTTTTTTCAGGAGCCGCCACTGGGCTCAAGCATACATTACCTTTAAAAGTCTGTTATAGTCCATTGCTCTATTACGAGCCTTGGATTGAATCCTAGCCTTAGTCTTTCTCTGAAGGAAATCTTGAAAACAATCAGTTTTCTTGATCTTCGGCCTCAGTGAATCTACTGTAGAGACACCACTGATGCCCCTGAATAAAAATTCAGTGTGAGAAGACCACACTATAATCACTGTCATTGCCCACATAGCTCCTCCATTGTGTTTCAATCTCTGTGTGTGGGTATGTCGGTGCTGTGGGGTCTGTCTCCTATGTGGGCTGCCATTATGTTTCTGTTTCCTTGTCATAGTGAATTGTTCGCATTAGAGCGATGCGACTGTAGGAGCCATCATGGGGCCTGCACAACATCTGCTACCTGAGAGCTATACTGGCTCAGTGGCTCTTTAAGGGACATTCCAGTTTTTTGGTACACAGTTAGAACAGAGAATCCTCTGAGTCTCGTTTGTGCTTCTCTCTTGTGTACAACCTGTTTTCTGTCATTCTCATTCTGTAAGGTGATTGGGTGTTCATTTCCTTCCAGCACACACCACAAGCATGCAGGCTGCATAAGTAAGATTCCTATTATTTTACCAGTGGCACCGCTCCTATACAAAGCTATTCCACTGGCATCACCATGTGATAGGTATATAGTAGTTATGTCTGCCACAGACCATTACAGTCATAATTATAGCTGACTAATATATACAGTGGACAGTAGCTGTTTAGTCATGGTTATAGTTATAGCTCAAAGATTAAGTGTGAAAAAAGACTGTAAGACCACAGTTAGCTGGTAACTGTAACACACACACACACACACACACACACACACACACACACACACACACACACACACACACACACACACAAACAAACAAACAAACAAACAATGGCTCCATAACCACAGTATGATAAAGCAGTGCTCTGTCTTTTATGTAAATGCTGCACATTCTACAGTGATCGTGTTGGGGCTGGCACTGGAGGATTCTGAATGGCGTGATGGAGGATGTGTGTGTTTGTTTGGAGGGTGTTGGAGTCTCCAGATTATTACTGCATTATTCATCTGTTCAGTTGACACACCTCACTGCACAGAACACACACACGCACGCACATGCACATACGCACGCACGCACTCAAGCATGCACACACACACACACACACACACACACAGCATTTAATGCATTATCACACTGTCAAACACAGTTCTTTATACACACACGCATAAGAGGTTGTCTTTAAGAGAGTGTATGATGTAACAGTAACTTAAAGAGCGACTGCCCCTAAAAACCAACTAATCCCTTTGAAAACGCCATATGTTGCACGATATGAGTCAGAAACATTTATTCTAGTGTCAAAATTGACTACAAAGTGTAAATAGTATAATTTTGGTCATAAAGTCAGTCTCGTCTAAAACGAAGTTTGGAACCTCAGTGTGTCTCAACGAGTAAATTAAGGTTTACTCATCGTCAACCCCTTTTGCCAAGATCCAATTGCAAAATGCATGCTGCCAGCAGGATGCATGGCCACCAACTATGGTTTGCATGCCATGCCGAAGGACACTATAATGCAGAATACCTGGTTGGAGTTCATTGGTCCCCAGTGGTGGTGAGTATACCTGTAGCTAGACCATAGACTGCTGGTTATGTATCTGGTTATGTATATTTTGATAATCATTATCACTATCATCGCTAGCATAGCTGACGCTAGCTAGCAGGCTACAACCTAGCTAGCTCGCTAGCTACCTAGCTAGCTGGCCGATGTTAGCCTACCTCAATACAACTCGGATTTGGCTTGGAAACACAATAACATTTCAAAAGAAGGCAAATAATTAGTAGGAAAACCTTTAGTCATGATTGTGATGTCGCCAGATTGACTTTAGATGCCGTATTACTTTAGCCAGCTAGCTATGATTGAGGGGACCACTGTTTTTTAGGTAGCTAACATTAGCACAGCTAGCTATTTTTGATTAACTTTGCTAGTAACAGTAATGGCAACATTGCCATCTCTCTAAAGTAAATTTGATGACATCATTATTTGATGACATTCACATTAGCCTCCGAGGTGCAACCCATGTCTAGGGCACAAATAAATATTGGATGCAGCTATGGTGGTACTAGCTAACTCATGTCTGACTACAACAGTGTACTAACTAGCAGCAACAAACTCAAACCAACCCAGGGCCATCGCAAAACATGTCACAGTTCGTTACATAGTGTAACAGCATCACCGGCCTGAAGCTAATTCAATCTGGAGCCAGTCAGTCTACATCTGTAAAGCATAGAATTCCAAACAAGATTACATTATTTCTTGAGCTATGTTTATAATTGAGGGATGATGACAATGGTTGACCCTGTTTTTCTGTTAGACAAAGTGCACAGTTGAGTGCCGGACTATTCTCCTGGTCATGAAAGAATGCCGGGACCTACCAGAAGGAGCAAAGGTGGGAATCATAACATGTCCAGCAATGTAATTGAAATGGTATAGTGACCTCCAAAAATAATTGAATTCACTGTTCACTTGCTATTTTCACAACTTGTCAGGCAAGACCTCAGAATAAAAGTGTGTCATGTGACGCAAGTACCCTTGTGACACCTCCTTCGTTGTTGCCAGAGTCTACCTCGAAAAGGACATGCCATCAGGAGGCCTCTGATAGTGACCCGAGTTACTGCCCTGATTACACAGAAGGCTTCATCAACAATGACAGGTAATGTGTGTTATGTGAAGTTGTATTGAAAAATACCCGGCTTCATAAAAAAGGTAGGCTAATTCCCCTACCAAGCAGATACAACTAGTGGAGTATTTTTGGTGGAGTCAGCGGAGTCACTGACCACCTTCCGGAGACACTTGAAACCCTACCTCTTTAAGGAATACCTGGGATAGTATAAAAGTAATCCTAATATCACGACGGCTCTCAAGGAACTACACTCGACTGTGCAAAATGGAAACCGCATATCCTGAGGATCCTTGTAGCTGGGGAGATTAATAAAGCAAATCGAAGGAAAACGCTACCGAAGTTTTATCAACACATCGCCTGCACCGCTTCAAAAACTCTCGACCATTGCTACTCTCCCTTCCGGGACGGCTACAAGGCCCTCCCGCACCCACCCTTCGGCAAATCAGATCATGCCCCCATCCTGCTCCTCCCTGCCTATAGGCAGCAATTCAAACAGCAAGTACCCATGGAAAGGACTATTCAACGTTGGTCTGACCTGTCGGAATCCATGCTTCAAGATTGTTTTGATGACACGGTGTCAGCTTCCTGCCTCCTGTTTGTCTCCGGGCCTCTAGAGGTCATCTGTGTTCCCCTCTGCCTTAGTTCTTCCTCTTGTGTCCTTATTAGCTTTATCCAGGTCACCTGTGCCTTGTTTCCCCTAGAGTATTTTAGCTGTGTTTTTTCCCCTTGTTCCTCACTTGGTTTTTGAGTCCTGGCTATGTGTCTCCTGCTGTGTCCCACAGAGTCTTTCCGAGTAAGCTTTTCTAAGTTATCTTTATTTTGTTTTTCTCCCCTCGTGGAGTTATTTTGTTTTGTCCTCCTGTTTTGTTTACTGTACCTCTGTTAGTATACCTCTTTCTGAGAAGAACTTTTGTTGGATTATTTTTGAAGTGCAAAGAAATACCTTTTTTTATATTAAACCTACTTTGCCTGGAGTATTGCCTTGGGTGTTTCGTTTGGGTCCTACTATACCTCCTCTGTGGCTAAGGGGTAGAACACCCAACTCTCCACATCTGAGACCTGAGTTCAAGCCTAGCTTGTGACAGAAAAACCAAGTCAATCATGGACCCAGAAACACTCAGTTCCAAGGACCTGTTGGCGGTGATCGCTCGACATGAGGCATCTTTCCAGCGCCATGAAGCCGTTCTCAGCCGACAGGAAGAGCTGATGGCTAGTCATTCTCAACTCCTGGCCGATATGATGAGTTCCCTCCGCCAGCTCTTTGAACGCCTCCCTGGTCCTTCCCCTTACTCCAGGTCACCCCCCAGTGACGACAGGCCTTCTCCATCGGCGGAGCCCCGACTACCACCTCCCAAGCCCTTTTCTGGGGATCCAAGCTCTTGCCAGGGTTTCCTCACCCAATGCTCCCTCACCTTCGAGCTCCAACCCTCAAGTTTTCCCACCGACCGTTCCAAGATTGCCTACATCATTACCCTTCTTTCAGACAAGGCGCTCTCCTGGGCCTCTGCGGTGTGGCAGTCCCAGGAGGCCTGTTGTGACTCCTACGCTGCATTTGTAGAAGAGTTCAAGCGGGTGTTCGATCATCCTGTCAGTGGGCGGAAGCTTCCAAGCGCCTACTGTCTCTCCGTCCAGGGTCCCCAGAGCACGGCAGATTTTGCCATTGAATTCCGGACCATAGCAGCAAGGAGCGGATGGAATGATGAAGCGCTGAGGGTCTGTTTTCAGGGGAGGGTTATCTGAGCCCCCTTCAAGATGAGTTAGCCACCCGAGAACCAGCTGGGGATCTCGAGTCCCTCATAGCCTTGGCCATCCGCCTGGACAATCGTCTAAGAGAGCGGAGAACGGCTCGCCGCCAGGGGTCTCAGTCCCAAGTTCCTCTGAGCAGCTCTGTTTCTCCTGTTTGGGCTCCGTCATTCAGAGCTTCCCCGGCTCCTGAACTGCTCCAGGATTCCCCGGAGAACATGCAGTTAGGCCGTTCCAGGCTTTCTCCCAACGAAAGGGAACGTCGCATGAGGGAGCGTCGGTGCCTCTACTGCGGGGTTGCCGGCCACTTCCGCTCCACTTGCCCCGAGCTTTCGGGAAACGCCTGTCCCCGCCTAGCTACAGGAGGGCTGTGATGGGGAAAATTAGAGCTCCTCCTACTAACGCTGTCTTAGCTATCCCAGCCACTCTGTCCTGGAAGGGCCACCAGCATCGGGTCCAGGCTATGATTGATTCCGGTGCCGCAGGTGATTTCCTGGATTTAACCTTGGCTAAGGAACTTAAGATCCCTACCCAACTACTTCCTCAACCCCAGGCAGTTACAGCCTTAGATGGCAGACCTCTGGAACCAGGAAAGGTTACAGAGGCGACTCAGTCCCTGCGACTTACCATCTTTCAACACCAGCAGGAGGAGACCTTCTATCTCATTGACTCCCCGAGTATCCTATTATTCTGGGTCACCCTTGGCTATGCAGACATAATCCCCAGATCGACTGGCCTACTGGCACCATTCTAAGCTGGGGTCCCACTTGCCAACTCACCTGCATGCTTCAGAGTCCCTCAGCCCCTAGTACCCAGTTTCAAGAGTCTGTTGACGTCTCCCGAGTCCCCAGTGTTTACCATCGGTTCAAGGCAGTGTTCAGCAAGTCCCGGGCTACTTCCTTACCGCCTCACCGCACGTATGACTGTGCCATTGATCTACTCCCTGGTTGCTGCCCTCCTAGAGGTCGGATCTTTTCCTTATCCTCCCCCGAGCACTCAGCTATGGACACCTACATTAAGGAGTCCTTGGCAGCCGGCCTCATCTGTGCCTCTACTTCCCGGCTGGGGCGGGCTTCTTTTTGTTGAAAAGAAAGACGGGGTCTTAGGCCTTGTATTGATTACCGGGACTCAACAAGATCACGGTTCGGAATCGATACCCCCTTCCTCTCATGGCCACTGCTTTTGAGCGGCTTCAAGGGGCTTCCATTTTTACTAAACTGGATCTCCGCAATGCTTACCATCTCGTGCGGATCCGGCCAGGAGACGAATGGAAGACGGCCTTCAACACGCCCACGGGCACTATGAATATCGGGTGATGCCGTTCGGGCTCACCAATGCCCCCGCAGTATTCCAAGCCCTGATTAATGATGTTCTCCGGGATATGCTTAATCTGTTCGTCTTCGTGTACCTGGACGATATCCTCATCTTCTCGAGGTCACTGAAGGAGCATGAGGGGCATGTTAGCAGGGGTTCTCCAGAGGCTCCTTGACAATCACCTCTACGTTAAACCTGAGAAGTGTGAGTTTCATGTTTCCCAGACTCAGTTTCTCGGGTTTATTGTCACTCCCGGCCACCTAGAGATGGATCCCAAGAAGGTCAAAGCGGTCCACAGCTGGCCCACACCTGCCACGGTCAAGGAGGTTCAACGGTTCATTGGCTTTTCTAACTTCTATCGGAAGTTCATTAAGAATTTCAGCTCTGTGGTAGCCCCCTTGACGACGCTTACCAAGGGAGGAGGGACCAAGATTCACTGGGGTCCGGAAGCAGCAGGGGCCTTCGAGGATCTCAAGCGCCGCTTCACTTCTGCTCCGATTCTGGTGATCCCTGACCCAGAAAGACCTTTCGTGGTGGAGGTGGATGCCTCAGAGGTGGGGGTGGGAGCCGTCCTGTCACAGAGGGGTGAGGATGAGAGATTACACCCTTGTGCCTTCATGTCTCGCCGCCTGTCTGAGGCCGAGCGCAACTACCACGTGGGGGATCGAGAGTTGCTTGCGGTAAAACTGGCCTTGGAAGAGTGGCGCCATTGGCTTGAGGGGGCTCAGCATCCTTTCCAGGTTCTCACAGACCACAAGAACCTGGAATATCTCCAACAGGCAAAGCGGATGAACCCCCGGCAAGCACGATGGTCCCTTTTTTTTAATCGATTCCAGTTTCTCCTGTCTTACAGACCTGGCACCAAGAACGTCAAGCCGGATGCCCTGTCTCGAGCCTATTCTCCCGAGATACAAGAGAAGCCCTTGGCATCGATTATTCCGAGGTCTAGGATCGTCGCACCTCTTCAGTGGGAACTAGAAAGAGGGGTACGAGAGGCCCTTGTCCATGAGCCCGATCCAGGCGGTGGTCCTGCCGGACACCTGTACGTTCCTCTCTCTGTTCGGGCCCGCGTCTTGCAGTGGGGTCATGAGTCGCCCCTTGACATGCCATCCGGGTAGTGCTCGCACACTGGAATTCCTCCAGCGGCGGTTTTGGTGGCCGTCCATCAAGAAGGACGTGCAGGTCTATGTTGGGGCCTGCCCTGTGTGCAACCAGGGAAAGTCGACACGTCAGCGACCCCAGGGACTGCTCCATCCCTTACCTGTTCCTCGCAGGCCATGGTCACACCTTTCTCTGGATTTTGTTACGGGACTTCCTCCATCCCAGGGCAACACAGTCATCCTAGTGGTCGTTGACCGGTTCTCTAAGGCTGCCCGGTTTATTCCCCTGCCCAAGCTGCCCTCGGCCAAGGAGACTGCTGAGCTCCTCATGAACCATGTCTTCCGGATATTTGGTATTCCCCTGGACGTTGTCCCCAATTCTCGTCCTGGTTTTGGGGGGCCTTCTGCAGGCTTATTGGGGCCACAGCCAGCCTATCGTCTGGGTTCCATCCAGAGTCTAATGGCCAAACGGAACGGATTAATCAGGATCTGGAGACCACCCTGCGGTGTATGGCGGCCAGTAATCCCACGTCTTGGGCCACCTATATCATTTGGGCTGAATATGCCCACAACACCCTCCAGTCCTCAGCCACCGGATTGTCCCCCTTCGAATGCCAGTTCGGATACACCCCTCCATTATTTCCAGAGGAAGAGGCGCAAGTTGGTGTTCCCTCGGCCCAGCGCTTTGTCCAACGCTGTAGGCGGACCACGGACTGGGATATGTTCCGGGTTGCCTCTGAGAATAACATTGATGTACACACTGACACAGTGACTGAGTTCAGCCAGAAGTGTATAGGGGATGTTGTTCCCACTGTGACAATTAAAACCTATCCAAACCAAAAACCGTGGAAAGATGGCAGCATTCGTGCAAAACTGAAAGCGCAAACCATCTCATTTAAGGTGACTGGGAATATAGTCAAGTACAAACAGTCCAGTTATGCCCTCCGTAAGGGAATCAAACATGCAAAACGTATGTGGCAGGGACTCTGGACAATCATGAATTATAATGGGATATAACGGGAATTATAACGGGAAAACCAGCCACGTTGCGGACAACGACGTCTTGCTACCGGACAAGCTAAACACCTTCTTCGCCCGGATTGAGTGTAACACAGTGCAGTCGATGCGGGCTGGGATAGAGAGGCCCAGACGGCATCCCTAGCTGCATCCTCCGAGCATGCGCAGAGAAGCTGGCTGGAGTGTTTACGGACATATTCAATCTCTCCCTATCCCAGTCTGTTGTCCCCACTTGCTTCAAGATGTCCACCATTGTTCCTGTACCCAAGAAAGCGAAGGTAACTGAACTAAATGACTATTGACTATTGCCCCATAGCACTCACTTCTGTCACCTTGAAGTGCTTTGAGAGGCTAGTTAAGGATCATATTACCTCCACCTTACCTGACACCCTAGATCTACTGTAATTTGCATACCGCCCCGAATAGATCCACGGATGATGCAATCGCCATCGCATTGCACACTGTCCTATCCCATCTGGACAAGAGGAATACCTATGTAAGAATGCTGTTCATTGACTACACCTCAATCTTCAACACCATATTACCCTCCAAGCTCATCATTAAGCTTGGGGCCCTGGGTCTGAACCCTTCCCTGTGTGGTCCTGGAGTTCCTGATGGGCCACCCCAGGTGGTGAAGGTAGACAACCACACCCATAAGGGTGCATACTCAGCCCCCTCCTGTACTCCCTGTTCACCCATGACTGCGTGGCCATGCACGTCTCCAACTCAATCATCAAGTTTGCAGACGTCACAACAGTGGTAGGCCTGATTACCAACAATGACGAGACAGCCTACAGGGAGGAGGTGAGGGCCCCGGCGGAGTGGTGCAAGGAAAATAACCTCTCCCTCAACGTCAACAAAACTAAGGAGCTGAACGTGGACTTCAGGAAACAGCAGAGGGAGCACGCCCCTATCCAAATCGATGGGACCGCAGTGGAGAAGGTGAAAAGCTTCAAGTTCCTCAGTAAACACATCACTGATAAACTGAAATGGTCCACCCACGCAGACAGTGTGGTGAAGAGGCACAACAGTGCCTCTTCAACCTCACGATGCTGAAGAAATGTGTCTTGGCCCCTAAGACACTCACAAATGTTCATAGATGCACCATTGAGAGCATCTTGTCAGGCTGTATCACTGTCTGGTACTGCAACTGCACCGTCCACAAATGCAGGGCTCTCCAGAGGGTGGTGTGGTCTGCCCAACGCATCACCAGGGGCACACTGCCTGCCCTCCAGGACATCTACAGCACCCAGTGTCACAGTAAGGCCAAGAAGATCATCAAGGACCTCAGCCAACCGAGCCATGGCCTGTTCATCCCCCTACCATCCAGAAGAAGAGGACAGTACAGGTGCGACTGAAAAACAGCTTGTATCTCAAGGCCATTAGACTGTTAAATAATCACCACTAGCCGGCCCCCGCCCAGTAGTACCCTGCACTCATCTTTAATCACTGTCACTAGACGGCTACCACCCTGTTACTCTACCATGCACCTTAGAGAATGCTGCCCTATGTAGTCATGCAACACTGGTCACTTAAAATAATGTTTACATAATGTTTAACCCAGTTCAGATGTATATACTTTATTCTAGTCAAGGCCTATCCTATTTAACTATTGCTGTACATATACTATTCTTCAGATAAACTACATATTCTATACATATACTGTCCATATTGTCTATACAGTGAGGGAAAAAAGTATTTGATCCCCTGCTGATTTTGTAAGTTTGCCCACTGACAAAGAAATGATCAGTCTATAATTTTAATGGTAGGTTTATTTGAACAGTGAGAGACAGAATAACAACAACAAAATTCAGAAAAACGCATGTCAAAAATGTTATAAATTAATTTGCATTTTAATGAGGGAAATAAGTATTTGACCCCCTCTCAATCAGAAAAATGTCTGGCTCTCAGGTGTCTTTTATAGAGCTGAGATTAGGAGCACACTCTTAAAGGGAGTGCTCCTAATCTCAGTTTGTTACCTGTATAAAAGACACCTGTCCACAGAAGCAATCAATCAGATTCCAAACTCTCCACCATGGCCAAGACCAAAGAGCTCTCCAAGGATGTCAGGGACAAGATTATAGACCTACACAAGGCTGGAATGGGCTACAAGACTATCGCCAAGCAGCTTGGTGAGAAGGTGACAACAGTTGGTGCGATTATTCGCAAATGGAAGAAACACAAAAGACTGTCAATCTCCCTCGGCCTGGGGCTCCATGCAAGATCTCACCTCGTGGAGTTGCAATGATCATGAGAACGGTGAGGAATCAGCCCAGAACTACACGGGAGGATCTTGTCAATGATCTCAAGGCAGCTGGGACCATAGGCACCAAGAAAACAATTGATAACACACTACGCCGTGAAGGACAGAAATCCTGCAGCGCCCACAAGGTCCCCCTGCTCAAGAAAGCACATATACAGGGCCGTCTGAAGTTTGCCAATGAACATCTGAACGATTCAGAGGAGAACTGGGTGAAAATGTTGTCGTCAGATGAGACCAAAATGGAGCTCTTTGGCATCAACTCAACTCGCTGTGTTTGGAGGAGGAGGAATGCTGCCTATGACCCCAAGAACACCATCCCCACCTTCAAACATGGAGGTGGAAACATTATGCTTTGGGGGTGTTTTTCTGCTAAGGGGACAGGACAACTTCACTGCATCAAAGGGACGATGGACGGGGCCATGTACCGTCAAATCTTGGGTGAGAACCTCCTTCCCTCAGCCAGGGCATTGAAAATGGGTCGTGGATGGGTATTCCAGGATGACATTGACCCAAAACACACGGCCAAGGCAACAAAGGAGTGGCTCAAGAAGAAGCACATTAAGGTCCTGGAGTGGCCTAGCCAGTCTCCAGACCTTAATCCCATAGAAAATCTGTGGAGGGAGCTGAAGGTTCGAGTTGCCAAACGTCAGCCTCGAAACCTTAATGACTTGGAGAAGATCTGCAAAGAGGAGTGGAACAAAATCCCTCCTGAGATGTGTGCAAACCTGGTGGCCAACTACAAGAAACGTCTGATCTCTGTGATTGCCAACAAGGGTTTTGCCACCAAGTAATAAGTCAAATACTTATTTCCCTCATTAAAATGCAAATCAATTTATAACATTTTTGATATGCGTTTTTTCTGGATTTTTTTGTTGCTATTCTGTCTCTCACTGTTCAAATAAACCTACCATTAAAATTACAGACTGATCATGTCTTTGTCAGTGGGCAAACGTACAAAATCAGCAGGGGATCAAATACTTTTTTCCCTCACTGTACATCCCATCACTTTATATATATATATATACACTGCTCAAAAAAATAAAGGGAACACTTAAACAACACAATGTAACTCCAAGTCAATCACACTTCTGTGAAATCAAACTGTCCACTTAGGAAGCAACACTGATTGACCATAAATTTCACATGCTGTTGTGCAAATGGAATAGACAACAGGTGGAAATTAGCAAGACACCCCCAATAAAGAAGTGGTTCTGCAGGTGGTGACCACAGACCACTTCTCAGTTCCTATGCTTCCTGTCTGATGTTTTGGTCACTTTTGAATGCTGGTGGTGCTTTCACTCTAGTGGTAGCATGAGACGGAGTCTACAACCCACACAAGTGGCTCAGGTAGTGCAGCTCGTCCAGGATGGCATATCAATGCGAGCTGTGGCAAGAAGGTTTGCTGTGTCTGTCAGCGTAGTGTCCAGAGCATGGAGGCGCTACCAGGAGACAGGCCAGTACATCAGGAGACATGGAGGAGGCCGTAGGAGGGCAACAACCCAGCAGCAGGACCGCTACCTCCGCCTTTGTGCAAGGAGGAGCAGAAGGAACACTGCCAGAGCCCTGCAAAATGACCTCCAGCAGGCCAAAAATGTGCATGTGTCTGCTCAAACGGTCAGAAACAGACTCCATGAGGGTGGTATGAGGGCCCGACGTCCACAGGTGGGGGTTGTGCTTACAGCCCAACACCGTGCAGGACGTTTGGCATTTGCCAGAGAACACCAAGATTGGCAAATTCGCCACTGGCGCCCTGTGCTCTTCACAGATGAAAGCAGGTTTACACTGAGCACATGTGACAGACGTGACAGAGTCTGGAGACGCCGTGGAGAACGTTCTGCTGCCTGCAACATCCTCCAGCATGACCGGTTTGGCGGTGGGAAAACAACGAAATGTAGAGGCTTCCTGCTACAGGTTTCACTGTATCTGGCGCGTCAGCGCGGGGCATCTCCATTGGACCAAGTCAGGATAGGATGGTGATTTCGCTACTGAAGGGAAAGGCGCTGGATTGGGCCACGGCAGTCTGGGAAGGAGGTGAGGGTGCTTTGCTGGTGACACTGTGATTTATTTAGAATTCAAGGCACACTTAACCAGCATGGCTACCACAGCATTCTACAGCGATACGCTATCCCATCTGGTTTGGGCTTAGTGGGACTATCATTTGTTTTTCAACAGGACAATGACCCAACACACCTCCAGGCTTTGTAAGGGCTATATTACCAAGACGGAGTGCTGCATCAGATGAGCTGGCCTCCACAATCCCCCGACTTCAACCCAATTGAGATGGTTTGGGATGAGTCGGACCGCAGAGTGAAGGAAAAGCAGCCAAGATGTGCACAGCATATGCGGGAACTCCTTCAAGACTGTTGGAAAAGCATTCCAGGTGAAGCTGGTTGAGAGAATGCCAAGTGTGTTTAAAGCTGTCATCAAGGCAAAGTGTGGTTATTTTGAAGAATCTCAAATAAAAAATATATTTTGATTTGTTTAACACTTTTTTGGTTACTGATATGATGTTTTTATAGTGTAATGATGTCATGTCATAGTATCGTGGGGACCAGGAAAGAGTTAGAAGATAAGTGGTTAGGAGACAGAAAGTCTACATTCCATTATGTCAAAGGAGATTACTG